>NW_009954232.1:616379-670193 GCF_000747805.2 Chaetura pelagica | reverse complement strand
CTCTTTCCAGCTGTCTAATTAGAAGTGGGAAGCAACACATGGGAGTAGAGAGGGTGTTAACAGAGCTGAAAACAAACTTGTTTGGAAGACTGTTCATTTTTGCTTGATGAGTGGGTTTAGAGTTTTGATTTTGTTTTTTGGAGGTGTGTGAAATTGAGGATTAAATGTTAGAGAAGAATTACTAAGCTATATTTGATATGTTGCAGTTTCTTTATTAATGTTGTATCACACATCAGTACAGAATAAATCAGCCCTTATGACACAATTTTTTGTCCCTCAAAGGCTGAGCAAATGAGTTTTGCAAGCAAGTTTTCTGCAATTTGGAGGCTATGCTCTTAGACCGAAAATGATTAATGGCACAGAATTTATATGACCAGCATCACAAAAGCTAATTTGTGCAGCCTAAAGATGTGACAAAGGGTCAGATGTGGTAGAATTTCTTCAGTAGTGAGATTTATTACCTTTGTTTTTTCACTGATCACATTTTTTAGGTGATTAAATACTAAACAGGAAAATTAAAACCAGGCAGGAAGAAAACAAGAGCAGAGATTTAAACACCCAGTATTGTCAGTATGAAGTTCACATGTAACTCAGCCAGATGGAAGGTTTTGCCACAAAACTCTCCTACCTGCCACTGGTACCAATTTATATTTTTATAGCAACACATGGTCTTTTTGGCAGTTCTGAGCAGAAGCAAAACCCCAACAATTAACACATGTGCTCCCAGGGTGCATTTTAACTAGAAAATGATTGGATGCTTTAAGTAATCCAGGCAGCCTACAAACTTAAAACTCCTTCTGGTGGTCTTAGTGACTAATTACTAATTGATGCCAGAACAGTAAAGCACAACAGGCTTCAGAGCAAAACACCTCTCCTGTCTTTCCTTGATCAACACCATCCAATCTTACTTTCTGAGGAAAAATATATGGATTAGGTACCAGGTGCCAGAATCCAGCTTCTCATCTGGCTAATATATGAAGAACTAGTGTTTGTCCTCACAAGGCTGAAATCACATCTCATCCAGCCTGCCACCAATGTACTTACTCTAAGAATTTTCAGGTAAGGCAGGAAGGTTTCAGGTTTTTTTCCTCTTTTAAGAGAGTATTGTTCTTTAGTTCAGAAAGGCATGGGGATAATGGCTTAGAGCTTATCCATGGTAATATAACTCTGCAGTTCCCAGCAGAGACAGTTACGCCAAAATACACAGTGTTTTTGGTGTGCAACAACTACCTATTACAGCTATGTATTTGCCTGATTTACTTCTACTAGTTATTCCACATGAGTTTTGGTTCCAGGCACTGCTACTAAGGCAAGATTTAGCTGCTCAACAGGTCTCTCCCTGAGTAAAGGATTAGTCCTCAGTGCACTGGCAATGGCTTGGGGTTCAAACAAACAACTGGGCTACCATGGGGTAACCATCTATATTATACACTATCTTGATCTATTGCTGGCCATGGCAATTTGAGGTGCTATAACATGGCTGTACTTTTTGCAGCTAATTCCAGTAACTCCACATCTACTGTATATAGACAGTTACTACAAGCCAGCAGGTTTACAGTAACTAGTAAAGCTGAGGTAATTTATGCATTTACCTTGTCTCTGGACCTTCTAAGTGTTTCCACAACACAACTAATGAATAACACATTTGACTTCATTGTCAGTCATTGTATTTCATTAATCAGCTTTTGACTGACTGAAGTATCAGTATGAGCAAGAATCAACACAACTTCAAAATCACATCCTTGACCTCAAACTTGCAGATCACGTGCATTCACTAGGTGCTCTGCTTGCATATGACCACGTCCACCTCTGCAAAATGCTCCTCTGCTGATGTGGTCACACAGTCTATGCAGAATATGCTACAGAATCACGCTTGAGATAACAAGATAATGACAACTGAGGCAGGTCAAATATTGTCTTCCATAAAGTTGAAGGGAAGAAGTAGAAGGCAACTGAATTTTCAGTTAACTTGCTGGCTTTAACACTTTCTGAGTTTAATTCAAATGATACTAAATCACCCAATAAATTGCTAAAAAAAAAATCAGGTTGGACAGGATGCATGTAAAGGATAAATTTATTTCTTTATTAGATAGACTAAATCCAGAGTAGCCCCTTAATAAAATAGCCTAATATCCTCTATGAGTATAGCTACTTTGAATGAGTATAGTTACTCTGAATTGCTGTATTTTTTTAAAGCTCTGCAGTTGAATTAATTGAGTCTTTCTTTAATTATTTTCATTGTACTAGGACCTGTAGGAATTTGGCCATCCTGGTAACACATGAATCTCTGATACCTAGAATTCTGATCCCTCTGCAGAAAAAAAAATACGAAAAAACCTGCTAATTCTTGTTTTGATGCATTTAGACATACGATCACATTACTTAGTTTGTATGTTTAGACAGAATGAATTGAATTAGAAAGCAGAACAGGAAAGATATAAAAGAATGTCTCAGTTTAAAAACATGTTTTTCCATTCAAAATTTTCTTTTAAAATTACAAATACTGGATATTCTAGTTTCATGTGGTATAGTTACTCTGAATTGATGGCAACATAATGGAATGATTTGATTATGAAGGTCCGTGTCTCAAAGTACCCACAGACTAAGAGCTTTATTCCTGGATACCTCAGTGTTTACTGCATACTAGTGTGGTAATTTCTTCAGTACTTTTGTCAAACATCCTTTTCAGAAATAACTTGATGACAAAAGAATATGAGACAAATTATGTGCTGTCATGAACCAGGTAAATTCAGGCAAAACAAAACACTTTTTCTACAAATTCAGAAGGGTTCAGATTTGTACTTGTCAAAAATGTATTTATCTTCCACAAAATCTGAAGAAAATTAGGAAGTTGCATTATGTTTCCTAGGCTTTAAAAAATTTATTTTGAAAAGCAAAAGAACATTGAAGCTCTTTCACAACCTATTCTAGCTTCTCCTTATTCTTCCAAACCATCAGAATCCCCCACTTTTTTTCCTTCCTTTCCCCATGAGTCTACCCTGCTGGCAATACAAAATTATTTTTTTCCTAAAATAATGAAAACCCCTGAGGGATTTCTGTCAAGCTGAAATTATCAACATGTGCTAATATGTGCTGTGGGTTTTAGAACAATGGCAATGGCCAAAACAACAGCAAAAGGTGCCTGAAGAGAAACGAAGGAAAAATATAACCAGGTGTAGTACAGTTAAGAGAACTCATTTATCTGAGGTTCATAGATCACAGTCTGAAAAAACAGAGACAACACTAAGAGAAAAAAAGAAATAGTAGAAAGAGGAGAGTGTCTTTACTTACTTGTTTTGTGCACAAAGATATGCTTCTGAGAAATGAGGTTGCAGAGAATTTACATATGTTCATCAAAAGCCCATTAATAAAGACAGACAGAAGAATAAGGAAATGCCATGTAAGTTACTTTCAACTTCCTTAAAAACATTTGCCTTTGAAAGGAAATTAACTTGCTTCTCCCACTCTCACCCGTAAGGCCTTTCTGAACATTCCAGGCACTGACAGAAAAAAGCAAGTTCATGTTGCAACAGCTTGGGAGATTTATGTGCAGATGAGGGGATTCAGACTTGCTCTCCAACAGAGAATACATGAACACTCTGCTTGTTTGCAGGGCAATGTTTCATTTTTGCTCTTGAAAAACAAACAGGCCCCCAAAGGAAACCCAGTATATTCAGTATATCTCAGCAGGACTTGACTCAACATTAGTCCTTCTCCGAACACTGGCACATTTTACATTATAACTGCCTTTTTGGTCTATCCGTAAGATAAAGTATTTGACTACAAAGGAAATTAACTCTATCAAGGTCATTCTGCAGTTAAATGTTCAACTATTTATCATATCAGAGACTGGGATACTCTTAGTAATGGTAAAACACTGGTGTGTTGGAAGCATGAGATAGAGGTGTCCGAGTAGATAGGGTTCATTTGTGCTCATTAACTCTGACTCGGAACTGGTACCAAGGGATCAGGGGACCCTGCACTTGCTTGTGGGGTTTACTGGTTCAAAATCTGAATGATGTTAATACCTCTGGCCCTGGAGGAAATGTGACAGTATTTGTGTGGTATTACAACTAAGTTAATAGTAAGAAGCTGGACTTGGGCTGGCTCTGAACAGCATGGCCCTCACCTTTCCATCTTCTGGTGACATGGCTGATCTTCAGCCTAGACTGTATTAGCAAGGATAGCTGAGAGATGATAGAATCTCCCTTCCTAACAGGCACCTCTACTTGCTGCTTTCAGCTGGTATAGCCTCTGTAGGTTAACTTTGTTCTCAGCTCTTCTGATTTGTTATCGCTAACATTCTGATTTTCATTTACCTTGTTGCTGCGTTCAACCCCAGTGTAATCTGCTTCAGGTGGAATCTTTATATGTAGCTCAGCTTCGTAGGCTCCTTCCCCATCATTCCTTGGATTTATTATGAGCATTACAAAGTTTTCTTCTCCAATTATTAGCTGATCTTTATCTCTATATAGAACATATCACTTGTCAGGAGTTAAAACATGCATGATTACATTTTACGCTTGAATAAAGCTGAAAGACATTTTGTTCTTATAGCACCTATTCTGGAATATATTCTGTGAACACAGAATAAAACATTTCTCATAAAAAATGACCCCATGGGAAGTATGACAGCAACTGGGTAGAAAAGAGTTCAAGAGAAACCACCACCTTGGACAATCAAAGTGGACTACCAAAGAGCTTCAAAGTTTGTTGTATAAAATTTCAGAGCCTGACTACTTACAAGAAATAAGTACCTAGTGGAGATATTACTTGCCACAGGTGTCTCATAAGCATTGTTTTCTGGAGGGCACAAAGGTGGTGGGATTCCAGTTTTCCCCTCATGTCAGTTGTAAAATGAACAATGACAGATCTCCTGAGACCTGCAATGGCACTGTGCCCTCTCCTTTCACAGCTATGTACTGTTTATGATGGCACAGAGTCAGCTGTCAGAAGTTCTCCACTTGTCCTACCTGCCATAGGAGGAACTGTTGCCATGTTCTGAATTCTTTTATTCTGGCAATTCTCTTTAGGAGAATTGTGTCCCAAGCTAAAAGACAGTGCCACACTGATGTAAATTAATTCAAAATCTCACTTGAACCAAAATTTGTATTATCTCTTGGCATTCAGAGAATTACTCCCAACAACCACCTGCAAACTGTATTTTATATTGCAAACATAAAACATCATGACTGTGTCTGACAAAGATGTATTTTCAAGCATATATGTCTCCACTTCTTTGTTTTCTAGATGAAATCGATGCCCAAATTAAAATATACAAATCAGGTAAGAATGAGTAGCTATAGCAAACAACAGAACTGTGTTCTACAAATTTCATTATGATAAAGCAGAAGTATCTGGATTTTGTTATATGCAGCATCATTTGTCTTATTTAACTTACGGCATGGCAGAAAGCTGCAAGTCAGGAATGCACAAGTTGTCCTCCCCACAGTCAACCAGAATGTAAGCCTTTATTGTTGCAAAATTAAAAAAAAACAACACAGAGTTAGTACATGCTTTGAAGACCAAAGACTTTCATTAAATATCACTAATCTGAGTGTCTTAAATATTACAAGCTCCTTTCCATATGAGTAGTTGGAGACTATTTAGGCTGTCAATTAGATCCTTAGCGGAACAACAATCTTTCAGGCCCTTTCCCACACTAACTTGGCTTATGTATTTCAGAATGCAATCCAAACTAGGAACACAACAAAGTTTTGGAAATGCTTTAAAGACCTGCCTGGTTCTATATTTATATTCAATTTACATTTTGAATTAATTAAACCCTTGTTGTGTAATTTCTGGGCATGATATTCTGTTCTAAGGAAGATGACACACACGGTACTTGTAAATGCTTTCATATTTATATACAGGAGATGTGGTCTGCAAAATTCATACCTGTTCTGTTACTGAGCTTTTCTGGTAGTAGTTCAGTATTGGCTTCACAGTCAAGGTATCTTCAAAATTGGATTCATCCAAACTATAATTCAAGTTTATATTGATGGGAGATAATTTATCTCTGAATTCTGTTTCATCCTGTGAGTGACAATCACACAATAAAAAACAATGGTTTAATATAATTATTTCAGGTTAGTATAGTATGGTAAAGGATTCAGACTTTAGTCTTTATTGAAGATAGAGATACAGTTCCTTGACAAGCTGTTGGCCAAGTCCTGGCTGTATGTAATGCCTTTAGGAAACCAAAGTGACTCACCAGTAACTGGAATGCCCAGAACACATTGCCTCCACAGACCCACATCTGGAAGAAGCTGGCTGAGCTGAGTAGGCTCAATTTTTTTTCAAAGCATTAGCCTAAAAAAAGCTTTATAAAAGAAACACACAGGAGCAACTCCTATCAGCTACTGCCAACCTGCCTTTTGGAATGGAGGCAGGATGTGTGGATTTGAGGAGGTAATGCTGCTTGTTTGTTCTGTAACCAAGAATTTGTAAGGATTAGCAATGGTAAAACTTCACTGCCTCTACTGCCTATATAGGTATTTCCTTGTATACTGCTTGAGACTCCTCCATTTCACCTCCTACTGCATTTTTAGGACCAGCCTTGGAATCCGCTTCAATATCGTGAGGTAACTGCAGCCACAAGTAACTGATGACCCTTTCTCCTTCACAACTTCAGATCCATGGTTTTAATGTTTCTAAAACAATTTTAAAATACCTTCAAAGTATTTTTTAAATAGATGAGTTTTAGGCCAATATTGATGGTGACACTCCTTTAAAATACCTGTTGGAACTAAACTGACATGACATTTAGCATGTTTAGTTGATTATCCAACTGTGCATACTACAGGGAGAGCAATCTTGCATTTTTGTATCAGCAGATGCAGTATTTAATCAGAACCTCCAGAAAAGCATTAATGTATTTGTACATAGAGGAACTCTACATCCTTCTTCCGAAGTCTTTCTTTTATACTTACACTGACAAAAGATGAGCCAATAGGAAATTTTGCCCATGTATAAGAATGTTCCAGACACCCAGATGAGACCCTTCTTATCTCACACTTCTGCATTATGGGGTCTAAGAACAATGGAAATAATTCTTCCTTTTACAGTGGCTCCTTTTTTATTACGGTCTTTAAATCCCTGATACTAATGAAAAGATGATGACAGTGCAAATATTTTAAACAACTTACTCTGAGATAAACAAGGAAGTCCTGGCAATGGAGCTGTTTCTGTCTTTGTGTCTCAATAGAGAAGTAATGGTGTGACTGATGGTTATCAAAGAAGAGGGTCCTCTTAACAGCTCCTTTCTGTTTCAGTGAGTCTAACTGCAATTCACCTTTCAGCACTGAAGAATAAAAGCATATAAAATATTTATTTAGTTAACATGGAAAGAAGTAAGAACAAGCAATTCATAATATATTATAGTTAATTACTCTAAGAAAATCTTCCTAGTTAAACTAATCCATGCTTTAAGTGCCTGTCTATTAAGCAGCACACTAGTTTTTGATCCAGAGTATGGCATACATGTAATGTAAGCTTTCTAATTTCATTTACAGACCATACACGTCCAGGACTTTTGTCTCTTTCCAATTTGGCTGCTTTTTTTTTCTTTTTCTTTTTAATTTTTTTTTTCCAAAACAAAATATTCTCCATCGGGATACATTATTGGTTTTAATAGGAGAATAACTTAAAATGAATAAAAACCTTTCAAATGAGTAATACAAGCTTTGTTATATATATTTATATACTTATATTTTAACTGTATTTTCTTGCCTTAGGTCAACGTTACTCCTACAGTTTTTTAAGGTATAAGAAAATAATACATCTGAAATTGAGTAGGTCAGAGTAAATTATAAGAATACAAAACATTTCTTACCTATCTCATCTGAAATACTTTGACCTTCAAAGTGTGCACAGACTTTCACAGTAAAGCTGTTACAAAAAAGAAGCAGTAATTATTAACAGAAAGAGAGCTGACCTAGGAATCAACAGTTCCCAGGTCATACCTTTAAAGTTCTCCTTTCCTCTTCTTACAAAAGGTGTTCACTGAGATCTGCATTAACCTATGTAAGATATTCCTTAACTAAGTTACAAAGTCTCCTAGGCTCCACTAATAATCAAAGACATGAATGTCTTCCTGGGAAAGATACAGAGAAGAGTTTCTGTTCCCACTAATTCTTGAGACAGCCAGCAGAGATCACCCTTCTAACACTACTGGCAAAGTCAGGTTCCTTATGCTGAGCTCCAGCAAACCACCTTTATATGTGGCTGTCTGCACAAGTCCCTTCTGGTATGTCGTGGTCAAATAAGAAAAACCCTTGAGCATGTAGTCAACCAAGCTGTTTCCCAGCAAATCAAAACACACTGGATGATTTCCATTTGCATTACTACATGACTTCATCATGTCAAGAAAGTATAATCCATTCTAAACATACCAACTGAATTGTTCAATTTTTGTTGCACAAGACTACCCAGAATGTACTGTATTTAATTTGCTAAGTCTTGCAGAAATTGACAAGTACACAACCTAAATGAAAGCATAGAGAAACTAGTAATTAATATTAATTATTTAGTATGCTAATGCAACACATTCTAGACAACAAAACGTGATAAGTTAATTGTTTTTCATTTGCCTGTTCAATACAGCTAGCTTTTTTTGAGCCTAGCAATACTTACAACTGTATGATACTAACATCACCTCAGCTATTATTAGTTATTTCTCATAACAAAAACTTATTTCCACTTCTCTGCAAGTCAGGCAATAGATTTGCATTTATACTCAACAACTAACATGAGAATCCTCTTATAGCTTGGCTGATACCTTCTAACAAGACTTACTATAAAAATTAATTTAAAACCCCTAAAAATTATACATGCTTACAGAAAAGTTTTACTTTGTAAGGAATCTATGCAAGTTATATAAATATTTAACTGAATCACATTTAAAAAAAGTTTTCAAAATTACTCTGGATGGCTAGGGAAACAGTTAAACTGACACTTGATGCTATTAGCATGGCACATTTCCCTGGTGAGTGAGGGAACAAGAAATCTGTCAGTGGAAAGATGCTCCTGATGTTTGATTTCTGCTGCTACACTCCACAAGGACTTAGTTCTCCACACCATGATTCCCAAAGAAGTCCCATATAACATAACAGAATTGCTCAGGTGAAAGATCTGGAACTTCCTAAAACTTTCAGGTATCCCTGGTTACCAGTCATTCTTACAGAATTATTTCCATGGATTCAGAAATGTTTTGTTTTCTATATGGAAAACTCAGCTAAGCATGGATTGTAGCTCAGCACTGGAAGATGTGATATCAGCTTGGGTTAAATAGAAAACTAGGTGAATTTGCCATTGCTCTTCATCTCAGTACTGTTATATTATATACTAACTTCTCCATACAGTGAATTAAAACTCAGTAATGTAACCTTTAAAATAACCTGTAATCACATCCTAATTGCATGTCTGCTTCCTCTGACAAATGTAATGAAACTGTGCTACATCTGGGATTCATGTAACTCTCATGACCTTATTAAACGCTTTCCTCTTGGGCAAAAAAAAATGCCTTATGCCATTAAACTCCACTTAACTGTAGCCTTCAAAAGACATTACAAGTGTTGATCCATGTTTCATGCAGAAATTGCAAATTCAGTCATATTGCAACTACTTTACATTCATGAGTTAACAGATGAAAATCCTATTATTTCCTAACAGACAAGGAAAAGAACAACAAAAATGAGAAAAGCTTATGTAAATGTATAAATGCAATTTAGACATCAGCCTTCACAGGCCAGTCTCGCATGTCACAGCATAGAAGTGTATTTTCTCAAATGGAAACTCATGAACTGCTATTCTGTATTAAACTTGCTGATGGTACTTTGAAGGTCTCACCTAATTTTTGTACTGTCATGTTTAAGAAAAGGTTGAGTTAAAAATCCGGATTGAAATGCTTGACTTGTTAAACATCACAGTTTCAGTGATCTTATCTTACTGTAACAAACAGAATAATTAATCATACACATTTGATAACTAAAGTCATGTTCTTAAGTATTTCTGTAAGAGCCAAGTTTAATCCTTTCACTCCAGGCAGAGCAAGTCAAAAAGGGAATGGTTGTGCAAGAAAGCAAAAATGTATAGTTTATTATAGTTTATTTAGCCTGTAGCCATGTCATGGGTATTTAGTTCAGAATAGTTATAAAGTTATCACAGATTTCAATCACAAACCCAGACGAAGTCAGGTATGCTCATCACTTCAAGAAGATGCTGTGGAGATGTTGAGAGATACTTTAGCTGTGAGAAAAAGAAAAGCAGAGGAAAAGATAGAACACAGAATAGGACAGGAATCTTGAGGACTTGTGAGATATAAGGTCTGACTTCTAGGCAGACAAACAATAGTCAAGCTTTCAAGCTTGCTGTTAGGAGCAAAAAAACAAACAATTGAATTAACAATCAAAGGAAGAAAACATCAGCAGACAAGAAACAACTGGGAAACAGTCCATCATCCTAAAGCATATGAACTTTCATGTGCTATCAATCTTGCTTGCATTTCTGAAGAGATCCCTATGCTGCATTTACTCTGAGTGTCTGTCATCACTATAAGCTTATGGTTCCAACAGTATTTGACTGTAGCTACAAAACAGAGGGAAAGCCTTAAGACTGAACACACTAGTTTTTCCTGTTCCTGCTGATTTTATGAAAACAAAGCAGTTTGTTTAAGTAATTTTATGTTTTCCAGGTAACAGAAACATTTTAAATATTATTAGAAAAAGAAGCTTAAAAATATTCCTTTCTCCAAAACTACTCATGGCATAGATAGGGGTAGTCTCTTTAGAAGCCACATTGAATTATCTAGTATTAGGCCAAATGATTAATCCTTAGAAAATTTAAAAAGTCAGTTGCCCCCAAATAGTGTTTTCTGGACTGTAGTTTGTACCAGAAATAATTTATTTTTGTCTGGCTATTCTAGTAGGTGAAGAAAACAGGAAACTTCAGAAAGTGAAAAGCAAGGAATTACCAGATCCCACCAGATGTATTTTGTCATTGTTTTTTTAGCACACAGGATTGCACAGAGAGGAAGAATGGCTAAAGCCTCAGCAGAAAGGCCCTTGAAACTTCTACGTGAGACCGACAGCCCAACCTGCAAGGTCACAGACCTCAACATAAGAATAGCAGAGCCTGTTGTCATCTACTGATGAATGACCTTGTAACAAATTGTTTCCTCTTTGGAGAACAATATGTAAAAGCAAGTCAATATACTTGTAACTCTCTGATACTTGGCCTGCTTTTTGATTCTGTTATGCCAAAGCCTAACCCAGTGACCCACAATGACCAACATGGAGCTCGAATGCTGAAGGCTGTCTACTGTTAGGCCATGGAAACACAATGTGGCCAGGCTGTGGTAACACAAAGGCTGCTAGATAACTGAAATGACTGTCTTTTGGATGTCTCCAGAGCTACTAGAACTAAAACCATCATATTACTCAGCTGTATTCCAGGCACAGCAGAGCTTTGCAACACAGCAATGGGCTTCCTGGGTAATAACAGTCACCACCTGCCCACTTGCTTCCCCTCAGTCCCTGAGGTGTGAGGTTATGTGTCTTCTGACTCCCGGCCATGTAAGTTTGCTATCTGACCCCTGGAGTCAGGCTGGCCAATGCTCTATGGCAAATCTCACACAAATTCACCTCAATAAAGTACAAAAGACCCTAGGTCCATACCCATGGAGATGCAGTTTCAAATTAAGTCAAGGGAAAAACACAATACTAGCAGCAGAAAGCAGCAAAATTAGAAAAAGAGTAAAAAATTTGTTGAGGATCAGAAATTTTAAGCAGGTTGCCTCTGGTTTAGTCAGTTTACAGAAGGTGAGTAGCTTAGTCCCCTGAAGAACATCAAAACCTGAAGAGCACTAAAAAAAAAAAATAAAATATATATATATATATACTGCAAATTGACTTTTTATCATGATTGGACACTTCCATGATACCTAACTTTTGCTAAGTCTGGTAACTTCTCTGACCTCTTGTTCCTCTACCAAATGGAAGTGCCAATATTTGCACATTACTGTAAGTGAGAAGTGGAATGAATAAAATTCGCAGGTACAATTTAAGCACAAAATAGCAACAAACAGTGGATAACCAGATCCCAAATGGTAATAAAAAAGAGCAATGCAGAGATAAATTAGACTTCTTGATAGCTGGAGCCGAGTCTTGGACTCAATAAAGCATATGATGTAGGAACAGGTTTTGAAAAATAAAACTGTTTATTTACCCTTTTTTACAGATATGAACCTGCATTCTTCACATTTTAACTTAAAAAAAAATAATAAAAAATTACATTTTCTTCAATAGCTTCAAAGTTTCAGAATTTACCCCAAATTTATTAATTTTGAGAAATAAGAAACAGCCATGTTTTAAACACAGAAAAGAAAGAATATGTTTCTAGAATTTTAGGACAATTCTCTTAGAACTGTGCATTAAAAAAATCCCTTTTTGTGCATGTTTCCTCCGTGCTTCAGCTTTCCAATTTGTTTCATGGCAAAAAGAATATTTTCTTAATACTTGGAAATGTACAATAATCTACATTATTCATACACACACACTTCCTGAAGCTTTTCTAGTAGGAGGTGTCCTTTCATTCTAATTTTGCAGTGTCAGTTAGTAGACATTTTATATAAGTTGCACAGCTGGCTAAGAGATACAGAAATCTGTCCCATGAGACTGAGGAATTCTTTGCCTGTTGGAGTTTCCCTACTAATTGTTTTCAGATGTATAAAGCAAGTTTGTATCAACTAAGAAAAAAAATCATGGCATGGAAAACAGCAGCTGCTCTTCAGTCATTTTGTTATATCAACTAAATATTCAGGGAAAATTATTTTAGAAAAAAAACAGACAGAAATAAATTATGCTCCTATTAAGACTCTTACAGATATGACCCAAACATCATCTGGCTTATTGTAAAGCAAAAATGAAAAGTACTGAAAAAAATACATGCTAAATGAGCATACTTGGGTTTTTTCTCCCTTTTCCAAACAATATCACATGGCAGGAACACTTTTTTTAAGAGGCAGTTTTATCTATTTCTCTTGTGCAAAAATCCCCCTTTTTTCTTTCAGTACACAGTTGGTAAATGTTATGGTTTTGAAATCTTTTCCATTACAGTATAAAGGATATTAAAAAGTCTTATAAACTGAAGTTCTGAAAAAACATAATTTGGATCAATGAACATGCTTCAGCCCAGTGTCAATACTATAAATTCTCTATTTATATCAACTATTAAAACAAAAGGTGCTTGAATAAAAAAAAATCAGGATGGATCTGGGACTGTACAGTTCTCCTGAGAACATTCGACATTGCTCTGGAGATGGGCAGTTTTGTACACAAAATGTAAAATGAGGAACATTATGATAAATATGAGAAGTCTCATAAAGTGTAAAAGAACTGAGCAAAAGTGAAAATCTCTTGACAGCCCCACCACAGATTTTCACAGTGAGATTTAGGGACTTTCTCTGTTGCCAATTGCACCAAATGCATTGAAAGCCAATAACATTTAGTGGCTTAAGTGTATCAGAGCCCTTTTATGACTCTTAAATGAACTGCTGCTGGTCATGATTATTTTTTAAGATTCATATTTGTCAATAAAAACTGTTCTGATGACTCCTGTTTTCACATTATTTTAAAAACTTATCTCCTATAAAGAATGTCTCACGTGGTGAATCCCTCTGATCACCTCTGGTATAAAAGTAGTGCAACATTTCTGCATTCACCTTATCTTCTGCAGTCCTCCTTTACACCTTGGTATTTTTTTCATCCAACCCATGTCCTGGCAGGCTTTTTGCCTCTAATGTGTTTAAAGGAAATGATACGACTAGTTTTTATGGCCCAGAAATCTGTTCCTCACAGACTCTCTGGCAGGACTTACTGGTATTTTATATTCAGCCTGCACGTGTTTATGCTCTGTTTTGTTTTTTGTTTCCTCATTTGTTATGATTTCCACTTTTAAACAGTATCTTATTATTTGAAGTAACCTCTTTTATCAACTATTCCTGGGGTCCTTTCTAAGTCATGTTTTTTTCTAGTGTCGTAAAAGTGCCTTTATGTGGTATTATGTGCTGTTAGATAGCCTCCAACTGTCCTGCAAGCATTTTATATTTATAACTGATCTTAAATTGCTTTCATTAGCTTCAAGATTTTCCATGCACTTTTTCTTTTCAAAGCCAAATGCTACTGTGGTGGAGGGTTTCTCTTTTAAGAATGTATGCAACATTGTCCTATACAATGCACTAAAAAAAGCTTTTCACTGACCAATGGCACCCAGAAATAACACCCTGTGAACTGCTCTCAGGATGGCCAGCCAGGTATCTTCTCTGTTTCACAAAAGACTGAGATCTCCCTAACAGAAAATAGTGGGGGCACCAGCTCTTTACATCACTTTTGCTGTTACATTTTCTCAACAAAGCTGTGTGTTTTGACAGATCAGTGTTTCTGTGCTGTGTCTGTCTTAGCCATTTCATGTTTCTTTTCATGCACTGCAAGTGAACTTGCAGCTTGATCCTAGGAGACACTGTGCATCAACCTATGCAGAAGCAGAACCAGCATATCAAAGGACACAACTTCTACCTATTTAATCTTCAGGATCTGTGAAGCACTGGAATATATAAAATATAAATGTGTTGGGTTTTTCATTGTTGCTGTTTCACTAATAGTTTGTTTGAACACTATTTTTGAACTTTGAACATGTTCAACAAAAAGCTGCAAGAAAAGTAAGGAATAGGAAGTATTTGAGAAAGAGGATAAGAATGTGTTTTGTCTCATCAGGAACTTACCAGGCCACCAAAAGCTCAGAGACAGGAAGCTGACAAGTTTTATTGTCTGGATTCACAATCACGGGGTTCAGAATAAGCTGAGCATTCACTGTCACAACAGGTCTGGCTCTGAGGGACAGAAATAAAGTTCACTGCATTCAGAAGGACCACATAAGCACCTACATTGCAGCAGAGAAAACACTTCACTGAGATGGCCACGAAGCTGGAAATGTTACTGGGGAGAAAACACCTTTCTAATGCTGCTTTTACCCCAAAGAACTTTATTTTTTTTTTTGTCAGAAACTGTGATTCCTCCTACTGTGACATTTTGAAAACTTAATAAAATTCTGCTGAGTATGTACATATATAGTGGTGGTGATGGGAACCCCTCTCAATAACAACCTGTTATTAAGTAATGAGATAATCTATAACTAAGAGCAATTTAGAAGACAAGTAACAAGAAAGGGTCTAAATTCTGTTTTTTAAGACAGCAACACGATTGTACAGTAACTTACATAATTCTGGCAAAACCAGCTAATTACAAAGTTATTTTCCTCAAATTTAATCCACAGCTAAGCTTTTATGATTACTGCTCTATATTACTTCATCAGAACATCAAAAAATAAAATAGGTTTCTTTTTTTATGCATCAGGGAAAACCTTTCTTCTAGCACCTTCCAGTTATTAAAATTCTGTTTTTGCAGTACAAGTTGCATATTTGACAGATTCTGGCCAGGAAACAGAAAGATTGAAGGCCTTTTCCTACTCATTTTCTTAAATTAAATAGAACATATTTTTTATTGCTATCTAAAATACACACTGGATCTACTTCTCCAATGTTTCACATCCTGTGCAATCATTCATGCCACTGAGAAGTGATGTACTGCAAAGTATCTGTATGACTCTTAGGCAGGGGAGTAGGAAAATCAGGTCTACTCACTGCACCTACACTGTTAGCTAAAATAAGCTAACATTCCTGTCTTACAAAACTCTTATGTTTTCACAAGCATCCAGTTGGGAAGCAGAACATACCTTCTGCCAGTCAGGTGGTGTTGGGAATACAGGCAACAAGAAGGCAGACAGGAGACAAGCAATGTAACCTCATTGTTTCATCAATGGATGGTGAATATTTAAATGCAAGGAACTGCTAGTGTGGCTGAGCCAAGAGGGCAGCAGATGCATTTAGCTAAAATCCATGCTCAGTAACAATTTTGTGAATTGTAAAATGGGATCCTGTACATTTTTTCTAAACTGAAGCTGAAAGCAGCAGCCTTTGTTTGCAATAAATGGTTAACACCTTAACCTACATGGCCTCTGAAGAATCAGTGTCACTAGAAAATTTATTTCTAGTAACATTTCCCCAGGTTGTAGTGAGGTGGGTATTGGCCTCTTCTCCCTAGTAAATAAAGACAGGATGAGAGGAAATGGCCTGAAGCTGTGGCACAAAAGATTCAGTTTTGATATTAGGAAAAATTTCTATACTGGAAGAGTGGTCAGGCACTGGAACAGCCTGCCCAGGGACATGGTTGAGTCACCATGCCTGAAGGTATGCAAGAAATGTGTAGATGTGGCACTTCAGGGCTCTAGTGGCTGAGGTTGTGGTGGTTTCTGTGGGTGTTTTTTGGTGGAGTGTGTGTGTGGTTATGTTAGTTTGGTTGCTTTTTTGGGTTCTTTTGTGTTGATGGTTGGACTCAGTGATGTCAAGAGGTGCTTTCTAAGCATGGCAATTCTGTGATTCTTTGTTGTCCCTTCAACAGATATCAAGGTGATTGTCACCCATGAGGACCAGCACTTGTGAACTGGAGGCTAATCCTATCTGTCTATAAAGGGCATCATTCACTCTTCCCGGTTGGCTGGCCTGCAGCAGACTCTCACTGTCATGTCCCCTGTCCCATCTTTAATCCTGACCCATAAGCATGAAATTTTCATTGAAAATGACAGGTTTGAGCATGGGAAAAAAGCATTTGTTTCTCACAAGATGCTTAATTTATCATTTGTAATGAACACCTTTTACACACTGCACCAGGGAAATCAAAGAATGTGAAATGTGTTTATTTGCAGATCTCCCACCAAAGCTGTAGAATAAAAAATGAATTGCATTTATCACGTACCTGTAAACAACTGCTTTTCCAGCTCCAAATGCACCTACAATTAAATCTGGAAAAACAAAACACCTTCAGAAGAACTATACAGAAGCCTCTCGTTCACTTTTTTTTTCCAGACTAAATGCGATTATTTATATTAAAAATGTAGTAACATAAAACAAGTGTGACAATTCCTTTCTAACTAGTTTTCTCAGCAGTGTACCTAAAAGAAAACATTTCACATAGTCAGGGATGTGTTAAAAAATGTCTTGTTTGCATCCAGTAAGTGACCATCTATTTCACACAAGGTCACCCATGCTACAATCTTAAGTCACTCCCAACTTGCATTAAAGGGGAAAAAAGATGTCATGAACCCTTACACACATTATTTCAAACCATTAACTGCCCATTACACAAAGAGATGCAAACCACTTTGTCATCAGTCTCATACAGGTCATGTTGAAAACGTATGGTGCTCCTTCCTGACAATCTGCTTTAAGTAATTTTATACAATGCACAGGTGAGAGGACAGCTGATTTCATAGTTTCTAATGTTTTCAGCATTGTAGCAGCATATGTTAAGGCCTCCAAGAGTTATCCATCTAGAGCCATCTTGTTCACCTTCAGTCAAAATTTGGAACAGATGGAGTCAACAACAAAAGCATTACACTGGGCTCTGGGCACATTCTGCTACTGGACACCAGCCTGGGTTGGGAATCTACAGGCCCAAATATCTCCTCTTTTTTCCTGGAGTCCCTAAACAGGGTTCTCTGTAAAGATTGTTGGACCATTCAGGCTTGCTGGAGAAAAGCTGGAGCCAAGCAGTGAGGAAAATGGATCAACTTTTCTACTGTCTCTAGCTGGACTACAGTTCAAGAAGAGAGATGAGCTTTGTTTCACCCAAATCCCCTACTGTCCACCTGGGCACCCTTTCACCTCACTGCTGGTATCATACAGTTTGATTTACACATGTCCATTTCAGCAGACCAAGTCTTACAACAGACATTGAAATAGTAAATCGATCTAAATCAGTCAATTAAACCACAACTTGGGGCTGTAAACAAATCCTTACTGGCTGCCTCCATAGTTGGAGCATCAGTTTGCTTAACAAGCCCTGAAGTCATTGAACATGATGCAAATGCAAAGCTTTGATGCTAATTTGCTGGGTGGGTTTGTGCTGGGTTGGGCAGCATGTTTTCCAGCACTCTGTCTGCTTTTCAGATGGTCAGGATTTCACAAGTTTAAACAAGGGCTCCACATGGGCAACAGCCTGTCCTACAATGAATTCCATTGATTCATGTCCTAATAGGAGCAGACATGGACAGTTTATGGGTCTGATCCTCCTTCTGTACAACATTTACATTTTTCTGCTACCATCTGCCTTTGAGAAATATGCTTCAGGGTCAGGAACACTTTAAATAGCAGAAGAAAATTAGAGTTGTTTCTATCTCCTTTTGGGACATTTAGGAGTTGTTTTCATTAGCAGGTTTTATAGACAACTTGCACACAGCACCAAAAAACCTAAATATATTTTCCTCTTAAAGAAACAACCAATTAAGACATAGCCATCACCATAAAGGCTAAACAACACACATGACAGAACCTTCCCTGGCAGCTCCCTGGTAGCAGCACCCATGGTAACCCAAAGATATTTTATATTCTGTTGGTTTTGGGGTGTTTGTGTTTGAGTTTTTCTTAACCATTATGTTATCAACAGAAAATGAAAGACAGAAGGAGTTTCCATTCTGCTGTTCCCAGCTGAATGCTCTCTATGAATTCTGCAACAGATTTAACTTAGGATATGCACTGTTTCATACTAGACTTGGTAATTCAAAGGTTTCAGTACAGGGGTATGTTATAACTGAGACAAACCAGGTGGATATCCAGGACATCCAGACCTCAGTCTTGTGATGACTTCATAGTCTGATCTTTCATTGAAGAAATAAAGCACTTCAACCTTTCATGGGCATAAGGGAAAGCTTGAACACACAAGTAAGCTTAATAAAGTGTAGCCTGTTTGAATCTGAAGGTAAAAAAAGAATTAAGTTTGTCAGATAGTTAGCCTGACTAATGTGAGCAAACTCTTAATTCAGTATCTACAGCTGCATGGACTTCAGTTCCCTCTATCTCAGCATCCTCACTTTAATATTTAAAGGGATTTTATACTTCAGTTTAACAGTTAAATGCTGGTTTCTCTGGGACAGAGCTCAGATTACTTGAAAACAGAGGGTAATGGGTCTAGAGGAGCAATGGTAGTTCTAAGCCACCAAAAGACTGGTTCTCATGAGCAATTTTTCTGCATTGCCACATCTGCCAGGTTTGGAGACACAGTAAAAAATATGACACTATCACAAAGGTCCTATCTGAACATATTTTAAAGGCAGTCAGAACTGAGCTCACATCACTCCAGTTTGGAAGCTCTTGCTTTTTTTCCTGACATGTTCTTTATATTCTGGCCTAAACCATGCTTATTCTTGACCCAAAGAGCTTGAATGACTGAAACCACTCAGTAGGAAAAGTGAACTTAAGACTGAATACAAAAACAGTAAAACATACCCAGTAGTGACATCTATGAACTAATACCAGGACCAAGTCATTATATATTCAAGCAGAGGATACACTGGAAGATCCATTAGAGATTTTGCTTTGCTTCGACTTGTTTTGTTAGTACTAAGCAGTAATTTTATTCCTCCTTCTTCCATTGAAGAAAGTTATGAAAGTTCTCTGATTTGATGTGTATTCAAATCTCCTAGATTTTTAATTTGTTTGGTGTTCTGCAGAATAAAAGCTACTAATAATTTCTATGAAAAAAATGCATGAGAGTCTAAATTATCTGAAGTTTGGCAACTTTCCCCTCCTAAAAATAGAGAGAAGTTATCTTTATTCATTGCTGGTTAATGCTACGCAATCTTTATTCATTGCTGGTTAATGCTACGCACAGAATGTCACTGATGCAAAGGTCACTAGCTGAAAAAAAAGGATTTAACAAGCAGTTTGGAATTACATAGCAAAAAAAAGCCAGTTAAACTACTTCCAAACAAAGCCTGAAGGAAAGCATATGAAAACCTTTGCACCTTTGCATTTGTGAAGGGTTCTTTTAAAGCCCAGATTAAAATGTGTATAAAGACAGAAAGAAAGAGAGAGAAGTATCAGAATCACAAGATCTCATTCATTCCTTCTTTTCTCCTATTTCATGTTTTCAGAAGGATGAGGGACCTCACAGATGTATGTAAATGATCACTTTGCCTATGTCATCTCATTGATAAGATCCTGTATCAGCTGCTGCCCTTCAGAGATGCAGAGATCTGTATGGAGGGTTTGTGGCAGCAGCCGTGTGCTTCTGCATCATTGTTCCTGTGGAAGAAATGAGCTGTGGGGTCACAACCACATGGCAAAACCAAAAATAACCAGTATGGAGTAATTCCAAAAGAATTTTCAACTTGAATTTAACATAGCTGGAGGGTTGTATGCACTCAAATCGCAACTGGCAGAGTTCACAGAACTTAATTCTGAAACAAGTGTCTTTGGCATGTACTCAACTGAAGTCAAGGGGCACCGTGCAAAGTTAAACAATACTAATGCTTTTTTCAAACTTTAGTTTGCTCTGAAGGAGAAGCTTGCAAGATGTTGTCTAGTGAAGAAAATCCAACTTCTGAGGCAAAAATCACAAAATTTAAGGAAAAAGCAGTCACAGACAGCACTGAAAGGCACACTGGATTTTATAAGCTGGTCTGTTTACGGGCACCTTCTGTCATGTGGTGTGTCAAACCTGAAACACCACATGATAAAAGGCAGAAACTTGCCATGATGATCCCTAAGCCTTCAATCTGCAGCAGGAAGTAGGAAGATCAACAGTGTCCCACTTCCAGTCTCAGCAAGATATATTAATTTATTACCTTGGCAAATTCTTTGAACTGCTGGTAATTTTAAAGGACTTCTACATCCCCTGTGAGAGATGCAGCACCAGGGAGTCTGGGCAGGGAGAACAACTTTAGGGACAACTACTCAAGAATTTTAGTTAACAACCACCACCCAAAATGAGTCACTTTTTCCAGTCCTACCATTCTCAACTGCCTTGCTTCTCCTCTGTTTTTCAACCATTCTGGTACCAATTCTCTTAAGGAGAACACCTAAGGCTAATTCATTTCAATGCTCCTCTTTTGTCTTAATGAGTCCCTTTCATAATACAATGCTAGTATAATTATGCCACAAAAGACTCCAAAAGAGGAATGTTAATTTCTCTGCCTACTGGGATTAATTGCTTTATTCTTATATTCCATTGGGCACAATATTGTGATTTCATAAAATATCTCACAGAATTTTAAAAAGTGTACCTGTAAGATACACAGATTAAAATTTGCCATAAAATTGAGATATTTACAGGAGATTCTTGGCTTGTCACTACATATTTGATTGATTACTCATGGGAAAACATAATTAGTTGGTAGCACTTCAGCTTTGCTGCATTTGCTGGCAGAACCCACACCCTTGTTCTGGCTCCCACGCTCAGCAGTCCTTTCTTACCAGACCAGATGCAGCTTCTCATTGATTTAATTTGTTTCTCTTCCACAAATCTCCTGGACCAACTTCCTAATTTAATCATCGCTAGATTATGATTTGTGATATTGTTGGCATGATGCCTACTGTTCTCAAAAAATTACAAATGCTGAAGAACCCTTGCCTTGACTGTTCTTGAGTCTCTCTGTTTCCTGCTGTTTGAGTTAATATACTTAGCAGATTGAGGTGTAAAATACTCCTATTTTAATAAGATTATACTGGATTACTGAAATTCTGAGGAAATTTTGTCTGATGATGACAATTGTTTCCTTCTTAAAATGTTTCTAGAGTAATTTGTTTATATTAACTGCATGCTATTCTTAAGATAATAACTGAGTCCAAAATAACAAGGCGTGAAGATGCTTTTATACATTTCCCTTTGTTGACAAAGGCTTGACTAAAAAGAATAACCAGAAGAACAGACCAACAGCTGTGTTTGTATAAAAGCATGATACCATGAATATGAAGCATCAGTGGCACTGACTCCAGGGGTACTCTCTGAGTTAATAAGGAAGACTTACATAAGCAACTAAACAGGCAGGGAAACAATAGTGCATAATTTATTTGGGCAATTAACTAATTCACTAATTGACAATCTTTGAATAGCGAATTCATCTAGAGCTCTGCTCTGAATCCACCTATACTGATAGAAGAAACTGCTTAGATCATCCTGGTTCACAAACACATCTGAAGAAAACACAGAAGAAGATATGCCACAAGATACGCCATAAGAAGAAAGCAAGCTTAATGAGTAGAGTAAGTTATTAATTACTAACTATTTGCTCAGCTATAATCAGACAGCAAGTAACTGAACATATGCTGAAATGTGAGGGTGGAAACCTTACAGTCTCCAAATGCCTAAGCCCTGCAGATATAGATGAACCAGCTGGAAGTGCAGCACCATCACCTAGACAATCACAGACTCCCAGCACTCAGTGGGGACCAGCTTCAACGGATGCCCAGAAGCCAAAAGAAACACATTTTTTTCCTGCTAAACAGATTAATGGGTTTCTTTTGTTCCTGTGGAAATTGAATTATGCTAATAGAAAAAGATACATAAAGTTATAAATAAACTACAATTCAAAGTACATGCCTTAGCTGAGGCTTCATTCCCTGCTCTGGGCCTTGATGACACAAATAAGCTTAGGATGGAGCAAAGGGACCTCCTAAAAGCCCCTAATGTACTGGGGAGTGTCAGCTGTGTTCAGTTATTGTTATATTGCTCCAATTGTACATCTTACATTGTACAATGTTATTGTACATTTATTGTACATTTAGTCCAGTAGGAGAAAAATTTCACTGTGATTTCCCATCACTTCTTAGTGACTGTATTCCTCAACCTGTAACTCAGTCTCTAAGAGCACTGGTTCCTGGGCTCAATATAGTGAGCCCAGCATGAAGCTCACTGGTCTGTGATAAGAAGCCACACAAGCAGGTGGTATCTTCCAGCCTTCAGGTCTGTGATCTACTCCAAAAACATTAATAGACGGTCTGATTTAATGTAGAAGTTCTGAAACTCTAAAAGCTCTGAAAATGCTATACAGTGCATTAAAAACAAAATGGCAGAGTAACTCCCATCTCTCAGCCTCTCATTTCCTAGCAGGGATATACCTACCTCATGAATAGTGTTAGGCACAAGGGCTTGAGTAAATCATAATAGCACAGTTAGAGTCACATGAGTCCTCACAAACTGGTGTCAGTCCTGAACTTCTTGCTAGCATGATCCTTTTTTGAGGTCATTTGACTTCACACAACACTTGAACTCCAGCCACAGAAGAGCTAATTGCTTGGAGAAACTCAGTTCAGACTGTGGCAATACATAGTTCTACCTGCAGCCAGACCTTACAGCTGGCTCTCACACCCCAGTCTATGGGAACTGGAATTCTAAGAGTGATGAGCCAACATTATTTGGTTTTATTACTTTTTTCTTTTTATAAAATAGCTGATTTTATAATATACCCATTAAAAAGATCACATGAAATTTTTTGAGATTTTTTTCTGATCTTTCACAGCCCTCTTTGAATCACAGTCATGACCAGTAGTTTGGAAAACAGTGAATTAGAGGCTTGTTTCCTACACCTTCTACAGTCATCAAATACTCTGCCTCTCAGCTGACATCTAAAATAAAATTTTCTTCCTATTCCTTCCAAGTTCAGACCCTAGTTTCCTCCTTAAAGGTCTTTTACACAAGAAGGATTACTTCATTGTCTAGCGTGTTTGTCCTAAACTTGCATTTCCCCATATTATTTCCTTTTTCTTTTTTTTCTTTTTTTTTTTAAACAGCATTAGCAAAAAAATAGAATGCCTTCCTGTAAGAAAATAAGAAGGCATTCCATTTTTGTGCTCATACTTTGTCACGGTCATGCTATTTTTACAGCTCTGTTTTGATGCTTCAAGACTTTGTGAATTACGGAAGAGGTGGTTGACAGCAAGATGGGTTTTTCTTTTGTCATTTTCTGACTGATTCTCACCAGTACTCTGGTGTGTTCATCCATATACTCAACTGAGGGATGGAGGGATAAGCTAATTACAGTAAATGCAGGAAATTATTTTTTCCTAAAGTAAGTAATTCATGTAATAAAACCAAACCCTCTAGCACAGAGTGAGCTAGTTATCAAAATGTGAAATTCTGCAAGTAGAATGCATTAATGGAGCCAACCATGGCAAGTAGAGTAACTCCAAGAAATCTCACATCCCAATTGACTATAGCAGTTCCTCAGTAAACTTTTAGAAAGGTCAAGACCCATTACCTACACATTTCACAAATTAGTTTAAAAGATGCTCCATATAAAGTATGCTAACACTTTAGTTGGACTTTACTCTTCTTTCTTCCCCATGTGACTCGAAAAAGACCTGAAACAATCTCTCCCTTCCCTCTATCTTTTCAATCTTAGAAATATCAGGAATGCAATATCCTGTTTTCTTTGGTTTTGCAGCCTTGTGAGTGCTTTAGGAAATGTTTAAATCCCGAAACTGCAATAAAGAGCTTCATTGTCCAAAAGAACCTCATTAGTCATGGACAATGAAGGACTATTAATAGCAACATCAACAATATGCAAACAAAGAGTCAAACAGTGTTTAAAAGCCTTTTCTTTTCTCAAATGCTAAAGATGGTCTCAGTTCAGTCTTGTGATAGCCTCACTTTATTTCTCTTCAGTCAGCTTTTCTGTTTGTAAAACTATGATTTCTATTGTAAACACCCCTTCCCAGAGACTCTCTTCTGCTTTTGAAAAGGGACACTTTAGAGGTTTTTACAATTCACCACAAAAAGGTAAAAGAGATCCCATCTTTTGCCCCTTTGTAAATTACAATTTTCACTTTTGAAACAACAAAACTTTTAAGAACACTGGTCTTGAAATAATCCAGGCTAACTAATATGATTTGATAGTAAGTTAGGGAAGTAAAGACTATTAGCATTTTACTCTGGTTGAACCTTTCACAGTAACAGAATACGATGTTTTACTGCACACCCTCTCTAAGGCTGTGATTAAAAGAAACAGACTTGCTTCTACAGGAGAGACAGTAAATACAAGCTCATTTGAAATAGCTCTAACATTAAGACTACTTATAAAGCTATGAACATGCCTCTTAAAAAATAAATACCTCCCCTGCAAAACTCAATTGAAGTTACAAACTTGATAAATTTGAATGCATGTCAGGTAACCAATAAAGAGGAATCAAAGCCAACCTAAAAAGAAAGAGTCCATACAGCAGAATGAAAACATTAAAAGGATGGAAAAGCCCAAATGAAATATCTGCCTTTAAGCAATGTCTTTGCATTCTCTCTGTTTTATTGTATCGTAATCAAAGCCACTAAGAACCTATATATAGCTCAGCGTCTCTTTGGACAGCAAGAAACAACTTAGCAACACAACCAAGTCAATCCTTTCTTCTACATACAACATGTTTTTAATTAAGAAAGAATGCCAGGATGAAGGAGACCTTACAACTTCAACAAGCTGAGAGCATTCAATTTTTGGAAGTAGGGGAAAGGGTTAAGCTTTTTATTGTAAACTTCACATGTTTTATGTTAATGTGACTATTCAAGCCCTTTCTTGCCTTTCAGATCATGTCTTTTGACAGGAAAGGGAGTATTTGTTTTGTCTGATTTTAACTCTCAGGAAAGCAAGTTAAAACTATCAAAAAATGCCCATTCCTTGTTCTGACCCCTGCCTTCCAAAAGGACCAGTACAGGCATAATACATTTTCCAGAGAATGGAAGTATGAAATTCCCTTTCTAATGGAAAAATCTTACCTGGGTAATCATTCTTGTCTACATCTGAATCTCCTCTCAGAGTGAAGCCAAATCCCGAAGGCATGGACTGTGAGGCCCAGGCTCCACTGAGAACCTGGGAAGGGTTAGTATTTAACCCATTACTATATCCATTATAAATGAGCACTTTCCCTCTTCTGTCTTCTCCTGCAAATGGTGCACCAACAGCGATGTCTGCAGTGCAATACAAGAATAAAAAGAATGGGTACAATTAAAATACAGCAAAAATTAAGTCCTTGCAGGAAAACAGACATAAATGGCTTCTGCTAAATACACACAAGAACTTCAACATTCTGTATGGATTCTAGTTTTAATGCAAATATACAAAATGTTTGCAGTGTGTTTTTGGTCAAGCTTTCAAGACAAAAACTTATAAAACCATCTTTTGAAGGGGTTATTGCATTATACTATATAGGCACTCCACACTGGATGTCTTCACCATACTTCCAGGGCATTTAATAAGCTTTAATAAACCAAGTTCTAATTAATGCCTGCTTCTACTTCCATATTTTTAAACAGATACAAATTTTCTTTGATTTCTTCTATAAGCTAATTAATAAGGAACAGCTGTAGGATAAAAGTTATTTTTTCTTCTTTTTTCAAAACAGAAAAAAATCCCACCCCCTCAACCATCCAGTGCTTTAGTATGCAAAAGGGAACAATGGAATATAATGTTTTCATCTATACCAAGCACACACCTTACTGAGAAATGGGAATAGTACCATGCCAAGAATTTAACAGAAAGCCAAGAGCATTAAGCAATTAAGCACTGCAGTCCCTAAAAATTGAGGTATCATATCCAAGAAGTGGAACTCACAATGTTCTTCTTAGTTTCTATGCATGGGATGTGGAGAGAATCGTATGTCCAGACTGAGATTCAACAGGCACACTAGCTGAGCTAGCGAACTGGAAACACAAGTGGAAGATAGGTATCAACAGCTCTCCTTCTTAGTTTCTGATCTAGGAGCTGGTGCTGGACTTCTTTCTTAAACTTTACTTCAACAGCTGGAATTTCTACCTTCACTCTAAAGACAGGAGTGCACCAAAGCTCTATGACTCGCATCTTGTCACGAAGTAGGAAATTTTGGCTCTAGGTCCTTCTTAGCCTTCTCTATGCAGTGAGAGAGAAAAACAGCCAAGTCTCCTCCCTGCCTTATGCTGGAGAGCAAGGATACCAACCTTCCCTGCACAGAGAATCTGAAGA
Source organism: Chaetura pelagica (assembly GCF_000747805.2). Taxonomy (NCBI): domain Eukaryota; kingdom Metazoa; phylum Chordata; class Aves; order Apodiformes; family Apodidae; genus Chaetura; species Chaetura pelagica. The sequence continues at coordinate 643,319 of NW_009954232.1, read as the reverse complement.
CCCCTGCTATTGCTCACAGGTAGGAACAAATGAAGCATCCACCATGGGGTCCAGATGGGCCATAGCAGGATTTCAGGACAGCACAGTGGGGTTATTCCCAGCAGACAAAACCCACTTGCTTCTACCCACAGGATGCTATTCAGATCTTGTGCACCCTGAACCCCAACACAATTTTGTGGCCCTTCACTGCCTGGTTGCAAAATATGACATCTGTACCTACCCAGTTCTTTCACTGTGGGCAAAAGGCTCCATTTAGTGAGCCTCATTCAATGCTCAAACCCATCCAAGCATTTGAGGAGAGAACTCTGCTTTTAAACAAGTCACCATATTAACTAAGTATTTTACTGTAATTATAGTGATAAAAAGAAAATATAATATTTTTATTGAAATGAACATGCTAATATTTGGTTAAAAATAGCATTGTAGTCAATATGACTGTCCTATAGGTAAGCTTTTCATTGTTTGGCCCTCAATATCAGTTTCATTAGGGTTACATCTTTCAAAGGTCTTTTTCAGGCACTGAACAGATGCTTCATATTCACTGCTTAGCCATTTTTAATTTCAATGTTATAGAGATATATGACTACATTACATATAAATTACCATTATAGCCATCCTGATTGAGATCTCCAAGGTGTGTGATTGCACTGCCAAATCTTCCAAACACATCCGTGCCTGTCAGAATCTGTGCATCTTGGAAGAGGAAGGCACTTTCCTGCAGGTACAGATAAACTTGCCCAACTTCTTTAGGCTTGCTCTCAAATTCGCGTTCCATAAAGAGAGGGGCACCAACTAAGAGATCATCTAAACTGGAAGAGTCAAACAAAAACCAGTGTCACTGAAAGACTGAATGTAATCAACACAGTTCATGCATCTGTTAAACAGAAGTTGATAATTATCATAGAGTCATAGACTAACTAAGGTAAGAAGACACTTGTGGAATTCTTCTAGTCCAAACACTTGGTCAAAGCATGGTCAACTATGGAAGGCTGCCCAGGGCCATGTCCACTCCAGTTTTGAGTATCTCCATGGATGGAGACTCCATAACCTCTCTAGGCAATCGTCTCCAGTGTCTGGTCACCCTCACAGTAAAAAAAATTTTCTGCGGTTCAAACAGAACTTCTTGCCCTTCAGTTTATGCCCCCAACAGACACTGAAAAGCTATGCTTTGCAGCTAATGACCTAGAAGTCAGGAATTTAACTCAGAGGGGATCTGTGTTGCTAGGACAAATTCTGCAGATCTATCCTCCTAACAGTGCTAGTGAGAAACAAATTTTAGCATAAAATCTAGCTTTTAAAAAATACCCATCAGTAAGTGAACAACAGAACAAGAATCCCCACTTTCCCGCAGGTTTTTGAAGTAATATACATGAAACACAGGCAAAGCATCAATTAATAGAGAAAGCCTCATCACTAATTGAAATGGAAGCTGGGAAACAAAGCCAAAGCTTTGCTTCTGAAAACACTTTTGTTGAATATTAAGTATATAAGTAGTTGCAGCGCTCACGTACTTTGCTGTATTAAGTAGTAAAGAGAAAGGACATCATAGAATCACAAAAATCTGAGGCTTAGAGGGAAAAGCTCTTCTGTCCATTCTGCTACATCCAAGAAGAATCAGTAAAAGAGAGAGTGATCAAAGGATATTTTGCATGTTGTTGCTCTAAAGGGGGATATTTCAAAACACGTCACCAACATTTATTTAGAGGGGAAAAAAGGACCTTTTTACTAGACAGTAAAGAATAAAATCAAGCAAGATTGACAGACACATAACAAGCAGAAATATTCTTAGTAGATTATTCTGAGATATTAAATGATAGTATCAGATCAATTTCTTAACATGCTAAAGACCGTATAAACTAGTATGACAATTCCCACTATATTCAGTGGACACTGGTCATCCATATTAAGGAACACTGTTACTGCAAATATACAGGACTACTCAATCCCAGAATTTTTAATTTGGAAAACAGATTCTCTTGCTCTAACATGAAACTTATTCAAATTTTGTAAAACTTGTAGAAAATTTTCTACTCTCAATTAATCATATTCCCAAAAGTGATGTTTTCACAAAGGCTTTATCAATTATTAAACAAATTAGTATAATTGCACTACCATGTTTTTCCCAATCTAGTTAGAAAAAAGCCCCATACAATTTAGAAGTAGCTCAGCTACTATTTTACCATGGATACACACTATGCTTTTAAGATACATACCATAGAATTTAGTACAGAATATCTAATCTATAAGCCTTTTAATCACACATTCTATAAATCGTGACAAAGTACTTCTAGAAATGTTATTTTTCTATTAAGTTTTATAGTACGTTTCCATAAAGGAAACTGTAATTCAAAATGTCAGGTCACTTCGGTACAGCTGTTCTGTTCTTTATACGTCAGATTTTACCACATGGAATGAGTAACAAAAAAAGGAAGGAAGCAGATGCTGACCTGACATCAAAGGTGGGATTTTCCTTTCACACTAAACATCAAAATTCCTTCTCTACTAATGGAAGATGTTAATATTTGGAAGAGAATGTAAGCTGAAACAGTTGCCAAGAAATAATAGCAACAACAAAAAACACATAACGAATGCTCTTTTTTTTTCCCCAAGTTATTTTACCTGTGCCATCCACTGAAAGCACTACATGGTAGTACCATCATCAATTATTGTTTTATTTCATCACAGTCAGGTATTACCAGTAAGACTGGGGCTCAGTGGTATTATGTGCTGTATAAATCACAAGGTAATAGATGAGCTTGGCACCAGGCAATATTTTAGGAATGATGGATCGTAAGACTAAGGGAAGATTTTTTTAGAGATGGTAAGGAACCAAAAAATTCAGAGCCAGGATGCTCCCAGTACATTGATATAAAATAATTAGATACCTAGATACCTTTAAAACTCTAGTCCATAGAGCAATATCCAGGGTGCCTAAAATGGTAAAAACTATAGGCAAACTATCTATCATCCAAAGTGGCCTAAAATTCTCTAAGCAGAAGCCTAACTCAAATACCAGATTCCTCAGGCAAGGAGAGAGCAAGCAGACAAGAGCTGGAGTTCCTTGTGCAGCGATGACCACAGTTTGCAGTGGTATTTTGAACATGTTAGATTTCTTTCATTACTGCACTAAGATGTTGCAGTTAACATAGATTATATACTTATTTTTGTTCCAGCACAGAAAGGTAACCAGCCAGTATTGCTTCTTTTCTGATAAAAAAAAAAATCCTTAAAAGGGATAGTCTGACCACCTGCTGAGGTTGTGTGCAGTTTCTTTGTATCCTACTGAGTAATAAAAAGCAGGAGTTTGAGAAATGTCAAGAGGTCAAAGTGTAACTTTGGGAAGCTTTGATACAGGCCAAATAAAAGACCAGTAAACAGTTTATTTCACTATTTTTATTAGAATGTTTCAGTCTAAATTGAAAGTGTTCTCTTTTTACCCTCTTTAAAAGAAATACAGTCTGTAAGTTGATGGAAAATCTTGATTTGTTAAGGTCCACTTTGGATTTCTCATTATTACCAGTAGTTGATTAAATGGTAGTTCAAACAACAACCTTTATTTCCCTGTGCTGCCTAAAATCCTGATGTGGTGCTGGCAAAAGTGCCAAGGTTGCCCTGGAACACCTACTCCAGTTCTGCAGAAGGTCAACAGAGTTTTTGTTCTAGGATGAGCCTCATCTTTCAGCCACATCTTCAGTCTTATTATAGGAAAGTATCATTCTTTTAAATCTTATCAGCATACAATTTAATCAGGTTTCTCATACTCATAAGGTCCTCACTACCTCCTGTGTCCTTAGCTGCACAAAAATACCAAGTGAATTTGAAGTGGTAATTTCCCTTATTTTTCCCCACTCCCTATTTTACTCTCCCTTTCAGATAAATATTTCCATTGACTATATGTGCAAACCAGCAAAGACAGACTACATATCTAATCAGACATGTTTATCAAGTAGAGCTTTTTGTGTTTTGTTTTCTGTGGGATGTTTGGATCCCAGAGAGAGTAATTAGATTTCTTTTAAGATATAGGCTGGGAGACCACACAGGCTTCAACAGGAGTTTGATTATATTATTGACATAAACTGTGGTCTTGGGCGTACACAGAAAATATGAGAACTGCCAAGTAACCCTATGGTTCACAGGAAATAACCTGCACAGGAAACTGTTTGGTTCAGTGATAAGTTAAATAGCAAGTTCCCTGAAAGTCTGATGACAGTATATTGTAACTTAGAGCAACACTTCTCCACCCTTTCACATGAGTAATGCCTTACGGTAGGACTAAATTAAACCTGACTATTATTGTAAATACAGGAATTTTCAAAAGCCATGGTATTATGACAAAATGTGACCTTATAAATGTGGAAAGATTTTACTACTATGAAGCCAACACAGAACCTGCTAAAGCTTTTTTTTTTGCCTTCCTTCCTTCCTTCCTTCCTTCCTTCCTTCCTTCCTTCCTTCCTCCCTTCCTCCCTTCCTCCCTTCCTCCCTTCCTCCCTTCCTCCCTTCCGTCCGTCCTTCCTTCCGTCCTTCCTTCCGTCCTTCCTTCCTTCCTTCCATTTTGGAACATTTTATCACCTTGTTACTCTTCTCTTTTCTTCTATCCCTCTCTTTAAAGTATCATGGGAATCAGTGACCTAGACCAGAATAATTATTTAATGTACTATATTTGAAAACCTAGTAAGAAACAATCACAAGAAAAGAATATGAAATAGACAGGTCTGACATATTTTGAACAATAGGCAAGACTATGCCACAGCTCTACACATAATGCTGGCTCACCTTTATGCAGACTATCAAGGCTCTGAGCTTCAGACATCTTTACCTCCTTGCTAGAAAGCTAGTATTAATAATCACTTAACTAAAGTCCTGATCTTCTAAAACATTTAATTGGCCTTTACATGAGTTCAAAGCTAGCATTTTGTTCAACAAGGCCTGAAGCCTGTAAGTGTCTTAGGCATCACCTTGGGAGCTGAACAGCATTGTCCCTCAGAGAAGCACAATCTCTGTCCTAACAGCTATGGGCCATAGACACTTTCTGGTCCTCTGGAGGATGAAAATGGATGGCCAATCAGCAGGTACTGAAATAGGAAGCCAATGATACTGGAAAGCTTTTAAAATTGAGAAGTGAAGTTATGCACGGCCCACACGTGAGAAGACTTACCTGCTTTTGAGAATAGGAGAATGAACTTTTTGACTTTCACCTGTCTCTTCCAAGCAATAGCTAGCACTGCTTATTCACTCTTCTACCTGAACCTGTTTCCTAAGACTAGATATTTCTACTCTAATAAGAAGCTTTGAATAAATATTCAGGAAAATAAACTACCCAAACTAGCCCTGCAAGTATTTGTGCCACTGTGATTGCACAAAGATAAGCCTATGTGAATAATTAGAATTAGAAAAGCAGAGAAGAGAAGCATTTTGAAGTATGAAGCACCTGAAAACTTGTGTTTATTAATAAATATCAGGCATTGCTTCTATAAATGTTCAGTGGAGCTGAATATGTTTGGTAACCTACCCATCATTGTTAACATCAGATACTGCAACAGTGTACCCAAAATAAGACGCCATCTGGAAATAAAAAACAACAGATAGGCTTTCATATCAGATATCCATTTTTGAAAAGTTTTTACTGATAATCCTCTTCACTTCTATGGTTATTAATTCTAAAAAGTATTTTATATATTATTGAAACTGAAACAGTACCCTCTAGAGATAAAATATTTCATCATGTAGTTAGTTACTTGACATTACCTGTTCACCAGTGAAGTTCTGGATAAAGGCCAAGTCTGAAGAATTAATAATTGAGACCTGGTAACAGAAAAATACAGACCGTTTCAAGTATACATGGAGATGCCACAGCATAACATCAATGCAAACCAATCTGACACAAAAACCAGGTATCTTCTGTCTCACCAGAGTTTTCCTTTATGGTCTTGAACAAATCTCTAAGATTTTAAGAGTCTCAGGTCCCCCCATGAGAAAAAATGGAGAAAAGACTATTTTCCTTCCTTACTGGACACTGAGCAGCAGCAATTGCAAACTATCTGCTAATTAGAGACTAACATTACTAGGCATGAGAACTTGAACTTAAAACATAAGTATATAAATACCTACATGCACACATAAAAATACATATGCACACACATGCACACCTTTCTTCAGAGAAATAGTATAAATACATTCCAGAGACACAGGGAGTTTTGGATCTGGAGAACTAGAGAATATCTGTGGCCAGGATTTCTGTTTCCCCATCAGGTTAGTGGTGAAATTTTTCTTTTTTCCTATGAGTTTAAAGCAGCATCCACACACATACATTGGCTTCTCCTTCACTTCTAACTGCGTATCATGACTCTTTGTACCTGGTATTCAGTATATATACTCAGAGCACTGAAAATAAGCACTGGGTATGAATAATCTGATCTTGGACTTCTCTCCACTGTGGACACAGCATTGCACATGAAATACATTAAGCTATGAGTAAGCTTAGGTCTAGTAACACTCAGTGGGTGTAGGGATACTAGTCATACTCAGAACATGCTTGTAATTGGTTACTTAAAACAGACTTCAGAGGGGACTAAGTGCTTGATATTCAAAGCTCAAACCAGTGAGACATTTCAACCCACTCAGGTAAGCCCATGGGTGAAAGTCAGTGGCACTTTTCTCTGATTAGAAAGTTTGGGATCACAGGGGCAGGAAATGTAATGTAGACCTCAACCTTCCAAATAGCCTAACTGCCTTCTCACTATAAGAAGGTTGACATGTGGGTCCAGTACATACATAGCCAAAGTTCTGTGCTCCCCTCGGGACTCCAGCAACCAACTCTGAAAAGATAAATGATCAACAGTGAACTGGTTATGCCATCTGAGTGGTGCATGCAACATGCATCCTATGCCACCTCTTCCCTGATATATAACCCTTAGGATTTTGGTTTGTTATCTGTATCAGAAACACCTGCAAGTCACTTCAAGAGATTAATTCATAAAAGTTCTACATTCATTCAGAGCATCTAGTTGCATGAAGTATTACATCTTAACTGTTAAATACATTCACCCAGAAATCTCTTCCTGCCTAGCATGAATTAGCATTGTACGGTGTGATAAAGCTCTCAGTATAATTCAGCTTGTTACCTGAGAGCTCTAGACTGACGGAACCAGAATTGGTTGTGGTATCACATGCTAGAATAACGAAGCTAAACACAGCTTTTCTTTCATATACTCCTTTTTTTTTTTCTGGCTGCACAACAGTTTGTCTCATCTTTATTTGGCTTGATGTCACGTAAGTGTTAAACAAGTTCTGCACAAGCTACCTAAATGCGTTACAAGGAGATTTTGTGAGTGGCACTGGAGGATCCATTTAAATGTTAAACAACTACTGGAAAAAATGGGTTAAAAAAAGAAGAAAACAAAGTCATGGCCCTGCAGTTTTAGTGTCTAAACCTTTTCTCGTGAAGATATCAACATCAGAAAACAGCAGCAGGATCTTCAGACACCACAGCACCTCAGACACCTGCCTGTAGTAACCTCACATTCCTCTCTTCCTCTCTCTGTTCACATGCTCCCTTGTGGTTGAATGTGTTTGGTCAAGGAGGGGTGGAAGTAGTAATGAAGGATTATCAGGACACAGGATGATTCCTGGGCCAGCCAACAATGCAATTCTTTGTGCTAATCATTCATGTGACTGATTCAAGAACCATGCATTATAAAACTGTGAGTACACATAAAAAAAATCAAACAGTCCAACAAAAACAAAAAAACCCCACAAAACAGCTGCAGCCTTCTATTACCAGGGATACACCTTTATTTCACATTATAGTGTTTTAAACCCTGAGTGACACAGGAACGTGAATCTCATGAACGGAGGACTTTAGAAGGTGGGGTTCTACAGACCATGAAACATTTCTGGTGAAGTTTTCACAGTGGTCATATCTTCAAGCAATGCTTAAAGTCTGTGAGATGCCTGGCTCTTTTCAGATCACAGCTGCTATCTAAATGTGAATTATTCTAAATATGTATCCAACTTACTTGATCCAAGAACTTCTACAAATACTTAGGAATTATATTATATATGGATATTTATATTCATGTGCATTCAGCTTTTCCTAATTCAAGGCACTAACTGAACATTTCATCTTCATGTAGTATGTTTTCTCTCCCTGTAAGCCCAGGTTTTAATAAAAGGAATTAAATTCTTCTGTTGCCTGCTGTTAAAAGTAAATCTTGCAGCAGGACCAAGATCACAGGGAACTTTTTCTTACTGTCTTGTGCCTGTGCAGGAAAACATAATGTATGAAAAGGGTCAGCTAATAAACTGCCGCAGACACCTCATCTTTCAGGCACGTGAACTGAAACTAGGGAAACTTTTACAGAGCCAAGAGCTGCTTTCACCAAAAACAGCTAGAATGCTGGTGTAGACACGTCTTTGTTCAGAAGCAGCTGAATCTTATCTCCTAGCCTGGGCTGTGATGTCACCTGGCAGTCAGAGCTGTGCTTTCAGCATACACAGACATCTCCAAGCCATGTTGCCTCCAGCCAGCCAGATGCTGATGTTCAGCAGCATCTATGCAGGTAAGGAACCCGCATATGGACCGAAAGATTGTACAGGACTGCACTGTTGGCTACACTTGTTACTACTGGTCAGCAAACTGGGTTACTTAAGTGAGCCTGGATGGCTTCACCTATCATCCCATTGCAGCTTAAACTGCTGAACAGATGCATGGGCACAATACCATAACATCAGATTCAAAACTTGGGGTTACTTAAATTCTGCTGTTATGCTATACCTTCTAAGCAAGTATTTGCCTGTGAGAATATGAGGTACAGCTAGCTTAAGTCTCATCAGTGTTTCAAATGTATAAAAGGTATGTTCCTGAGTAGAGACCCAAAGTGAGGAATTTAATAGCTGCATGGACATATGGTTTCCATTCAAGTATATACCTTCTTACCTTGCTCAGAATCTCCAGTAAATTCCCCAGCAGCCACTGAGTATCCTGTTTAAAGATAAATTACAAGCAAAACACTTGATAAACCACTTGTTTCAAGAAATACGCAAGGATAATTCCATTTGTCTGTTCATCTGATCATCACAATGCACATTTTCTGGAATTAGTATACTGAAACTGTGTGGAAAAAAGAATCATCACATAATTACAACTAAATTAACTGTAGGTCTGAGTGTGCAATAAATATATCCTGTTTCTCAAAAAATTAGCTTCTAAATCATTAATACTTAATAATTTACCTAAAGAAGCAGCAGGTACTATGGTGGTTTGCCCTAAAAGCCACTGACACAATTTAGGTCTTCACTACTGTACTGTAATGGGTGAGCACTCTGTTTTAGCTTTATATGCAACACAGATTTTAAAAAATGCAGGTAGGTACTTCCTGGAGCTTTAGTAAACTTGTGAGATAACTGTTACTGACAGAGTAAAGACTTTTGGATTGCATCACGGACGGTAATTTCAAATCTATGGGCAAAGATGAAAGGATGCACCTTTGCCTTCAAATTCTACTGTGTCCTTTCTGTAATTATGTAAAGAAAAATCTGTCTTGCATGCAGGGACATGTGAGTATCATGCAAATTCTTAGATACCAGTACTAATCACAGAATCCCTGGAGTTGAAAGGAACCTCTAGAGATCATCTAGTCCAACTCCTTCTCTAAAGCAGGATTGCCTAGAGCACATTACACAGGACTGCATCCAGGTGGGTTCTGAACATCTCCAGAGAAGGACACTCCACCATCTCCCTGGGCAGCCTGTCCCAGCGCCTTCTCACCCTCACCCTGAATAAGTTTTTCCTCATGTTCAGATAGAGCTTCCTGTGCTGCAGTTTGTGTCCACTGCTTCTTATCCTATTGCTGGGCACTACTGAAAAGACCCTGACTCCATCCTCCTTACACTAGTCCCTCAGATATTTTATAGACATTAATATGGTCTCCCCTCAGCCTTCTCTTCTCCAGGCTGAAGAGTCCCAGCTCTCTCAACCTTTCATCATAAGAGAGATGCTCCAATCCCCCAGTCACCTTTGCTGACCTCTGCTGGACTCTCTCCAGCAATTCCCTCTCGTGAACTGGGGAGCCCAGAACTGAGCAGTTTTCCAGATGTGGCCTCAACCAGGACGGCATAAAGAGGGAGGATGACCTCTCTCAACCTACTGGCCACACCCTTCCTAATGCATCCCAAGATAACATTGGCTTTCTTGGCCACAAGGGCACAATGCTGGCTCTTTTTTAACTTACTGTCTACCAGGACTCCAAGATCCTTCTCCTCAGAGCTGCTTTGCAGCAGATCAATCCCTAACCTATATTTATGGATGGAGTTGTTGCACCCCAGGTGCAGGACGATACATTTCCTCACGTTAAACCTCATTAAGTTCTTCTCTGCTCAACTCTCCATCCTGTCCAGGTCACGCTGGATGACAGCGCAGCCCTCTGGTGTGTCAGCCACTCCTCCCAGATTTGTATCATCAGTGGACTTGCTGAGGATACACTCTGTCCCCTATCTAGGTCACTGATGAATATGTTGAACAAGACTGGACCCAGTATTGAACCCTGGGAGACACCACTGGTTACAGGCCTCCAACTCGATGCTGCTCCATTGATCACAACCCTTTGAGCTCTGTCACTCAACCAGCGCTTCGTCCACTACACTGTTCACTCATCCAACACACACTTCCCAAGATTATTAATAAGGGTATTATGGGAGACAGTGTCAGAAGCCTTGCTGAAGTCAAGGCAGATGGCATCTGCTGCTCTCTCTTCATCCAGCCAACCAGTTGTGACATCATGAAAGGCTAACAGATTGGTCAAGCATGATTTGCCCTTGGCAAATCCAATAAAAGGAACATAAACATCATTTTTTCTATTTATTACATTTTTGCTATAGCTTACTTTAACTGTATCTTCTAAATATCGGTGAGAATAATTGAGTATTTGTGCAGTACTGCACAAAATACTGTAGAAATGAATTTTCTTTTATCTATTCAAATCAAAATAGATGCTAATTACTTTAAACTCTATTATATTGGAATTAAATAAGTTAAAAATGGGAAAACTTTGTATTTCTGATTAATTATTTAAGATCAAGTAAGAAGGACCCTAATGAATCATTTAAGATCTCAACTTTCAAACCCCGCTGCTGTGCATAATTTTAAGAATGTTTGTAAATACACTGACATAATTAGCAAACTACTGATTTGCTGCTGTGCTTAAGGCAAAACATGTTTAAATCCTCTTACAGCTGAGACATTAGAAATTTAGAGGTTTTTTTCACATTTACATAAACCCCATGCTTTTAGAACACATTGCTAACTGACACAGAGCTTAGCTTACCCATGTAATTGTCATCATATGAGGGTGGTGCCACTCCTGTTTGCTTCTCTCTTGCCAGTTTCCTCAGAATATCCTTGAAGGAATAATTTGCAATGATATCCGCAATACTTGCAGTGATTACCTGACCTGGATTCAAACAACTTAAATGAAAGGGACATATAGGAGACCCAGCTTCTACAAAATAGCAGAACACCAGAACAGAGCTAAAGGGATAATATAACACAGCTGGAAAGCGTAGACATCTCTCAATCATTATTACCCTGAAAGTCTCAAGACTACACATCAGTCAATACAACAAGGCATTGAGACTTGATTGAACCAACTCAGAAACACCTTCAGACCCATTACAAGACGCTGATTCAAACTTAAGTCCAGCATTTTCAGGTTCAGCCACTTCTGATGCTGTACAGAACCAATGTAGCAGACCAATAGAAGCAACTTCTCAGTAGAGAATTCAAAGCTATGAATTCCCTACCGCAATAATCAACTAGATCATTCTCCTTCAAGGGCAATGCAAAATCACATGTCAAGGAGGCTGGCAATGGCAGTGCTAGGCAGAGGCTGGAAATCAGCTATTTCATACATGTGCTAATAGGATAAAGGAAAAATACCTTTTTTATCCTTTAATGAAACCCACTCAGATTTTATCTACATGAGAAAATACATCTTGGAAACTACAGTGATGCCACAAATGAACTAAAAAATATATGCAGGTAGCAATAAAAGGTTAGGTTCAGAAACAAACAGTGACAAAAACTTTGGAATTATTAGCTATTTTTAAAATTGCAGTATTCCAGGGAAAAAGTCAGCTTATTAATTAAATTTAAAATGTGCTAAAATTCCAATATAAAAATTATTATTTTTATTTGTTTCAATTCTGATTTACAACTGTTGAAAGTACCAGAGACTGGTTATCTTAAACTGAGAAATCAATGGAAATCTAAAAAAACATTTTCAAAATACTTTATGTTTCATTTCTTAGATCAAGTTAACCAGCTAGATGAACATACCTTGCCAATAAAAACTACCAGGCCCGCCTACTATCAGGTCTCCATTCTATAAAAAGCAGAATTAAATAAAATTACACAACAAAAGAACTAGACAAAATTAAGCATGCATGGGAAAAATAATATAAATTACAAAAAGAATATCAGAATAATGATAAAGAAGGCTCTGTTCAAAGGAAAGGATGTAGGTGCATGGATCTGAAGGAACTTCTACATTTAAATCAAGTTGAGGTCATCTTAATTTGAATGAAAGCTGTATTTATCACTCAAACAGCAGTGTAAAAAATACTGATTATTTCTAACAAAACGTCAGCATAAAAGAGCATCTTTGCATTCAATGAAGCAACAGGAACACTTAATAGAGAAACATACTTCTGGCTACCCTACCATGAGGTCTTTACTCCCCAGCTATTACTAATGTGAATAACAATGTAGCTCCAGAACACTGAAAGCAATGGCAATGATCAAAGTCATGTGTGCTCCTGGTGCTGTAATAATGGTACAGATAATAACCGCACTTGTAAAGTTTACTCTTTACCCACAATATTGTTTCTGGACCCTCTTGGCATAAAAGAACAATTAGCTGCTTCTCTTAAGCACTTTCCCTTTCACCTCCACAAGAGAATGGTCTTACTCAGTAAGCAGTCTGCCTCCAAAAGCATCCTTATACAAGCTATTTTATCTTTTAAAGACTACCTGGTGCCCACCCATTATTGCCAGAAAGTCAGGTCTCTGGAAAGCATCATAAGTGGGGCACACTGAGACAGAAGCATGTACAATTTTTGGCCTAATTATCTATTATGATAAACTGGACTGGAGTCTGGAAAATTTTTGGCCTAATTATCTATTATGATAAACTGAACAGTCAGACTGGAGTGCTGCAAAAAGATAAACAGGTGTTGATTGTACTACTTCTTTTATTAATGAAACCAGAAGGTCTGAAGCTTGCAAAGGAGGAAAGAATTTGCAACAACTTCACAAAACTCTTCCTATGCAACAGCATGGGGATAAACTCTTAGTGCTTGAACACTGAGGACGTATCAGAATTAAATTTGTTCAAAGAACTTCAGAAGCAGAATCTCACCTTGTAAAAATCTAAGCTGAAACCTGCTTGACAAAAGCCTTGTCCTTCGGGATCTGCATTGCCTGCAATTATGAAGGTAGAAGCATTTTATTGATTTCACAGGGCATGTGGAAGACAGCTTATACAGCTGTAAGGCTGTAAGTGCAAAACTACAAAAATAGATTAGAAGACGTGCACTCTATTTTAGAAGAGGCAGAGACAATCAAGGCTTTCTACAGGACCCTGAACATGCAATCCCATGTGAACGTTTTGAAAAATAGCACCAACTACTTGGCACTTTCTTCTCTCACTGCAAGGTAAGGACCCTTCCAACAACTATCAGGGATTCAGATTAAATTTGGCTGGAAATACAAGAGCAGACAACTTAACAAGAAATCCTAGAATGGACACCACAGTCTGCTCTGCCATAAACACAATAGTAAGTGTTTACTAAGGCATTCTCAAAAAATACTGACACAGTGGATGGGTCACCATGTGTCAATCTTCGGACCACTTTCCTGTTATCTGAACTATGGCAAGGAAAAGGGGCCTGAGTCCTTCACAGGGCCAGCCCTTTAATTGATACAGATTTGCTCAATGAGGACCGAAGTGTAATATGGTTTTGCGTGCACTTGGTTCTAAATATACAAGTAGTTTTTCCCTATTCCCCAAGAAGTAAGGCCCATAGATGGCTACCACATCCTCAAAATGGCACAGAGAAGAGTGTGGAAGAGAAGTGCTAATGTGCATGAATTCTTCCATGCCTGAAATCCTTCATAAATGAGCTATTGTGGATTAAATTGGCATGAATGGTGATACAGGCTTGTGTGTTTCTGTGTAGGGTCTGGTCTTCAGATGGTGATCCTGCGATGAGAGATTTATATGCAGGATAAGCATGAGTAATCGGTTTAAAATGCTGTCTGGTTCTTATCTAGATCCGTTAGCAACATTTTAAAGCCATTTAAATTGAACCAATTATACCTCATCACTATAACTGCATAAGCTTAGTTTATTTAATTTCTTCTCTTTCAATTATACAATAGAGCATCCAATTGCAGGCATGTAATTTAATGTCAATTTTTCTTTAAACCCTCATCCAGTGCAACAATGTTATAAAGTACTTTTCATTCAATCAAGACTGTGTGAAGACTGAAAGCATGAAAACACTGAGTGCAGTATCAATTCCTCCAACACAGGAGTGTTTCTGTTAATACTCACTGTTGCGACAAGGTGAATATTCAGCATAGGCACTGAAGTTCTGAATTGCTACATAGCAGGTGCCAACAGGGTCCTTCTCAGGGCTATCTTTCAGGGTTCTCCAATGATATAAGGGAGCACAAGCCTATCAAAACAGAAATGATGTCACACATACTTTTCATACACTCACACATCTGGCAAATGAAACAGTGAACAATGATTCTCTCCAGTATTGTATTATTCATATAGTACTGATCATTAACAAAATAGCAGAAGAAACTGCAGAGCAAACTGCCTCTTATAAGTTCTATTAAGACCTGAAAAGCATAGTCTGATCTTTCACTTACAGCCTTTAGCAGGTGAAATCTGTCAGGGACTGCAACTCATATTTAAGCATATGTTACAAACACCCTCTAAGCCTACTTCACAAGTAGCATGTTTGCTCTATTACTGTTCTTTGCACAGGACTTGATCCCATAATTTAAGATGAAGATCATATACATGTGGCTGCAGACTTCGGTGTTGATCTGTCATAAGGTAGTGGCTGTTGCAGCAGAACTGCTATGATTCTACTGAGCAGATTTGTCAGGGTGCTGTGTCGTATCAGAATCATCAGAATGTCTGCCTTCTTACAAACCCTTTGTTTAAATCTTTGGAGAGATGATACAGCTGTAAAGCATCCAACAGTCTCCAAGTGAACAGGTTTTTGCTAAGTAAGTTTTGGCTAGTAAACTAATACTTAATTTTCTGTACTGTGGTATTAGTGTTACAAACACGATAGTGTAAGGATAAAAGACATAAAACTTATGTAGAGAGAGACATTATATTTTTTGAAAGTAATACATAGTTGGAAAAAATAAAATATAAACTATCAGGTATGCAAGTCGTTCTTCAGGGGTACCTGTGCCCTAAGTTTTCTCCCAGCAGAGTGAAGACACTACATCTCCTCACAACCTTGCCTCTGAAAGACACAAACCCTTCACTCATGTCCTGCCTCGTCTTACTTGTACAATCGGAAATCTATCTCTGGCAAGGCACTACTGTGTAGGCCTTAGTTCTGCAATCAGTTCCAGCTGGGTGAATCCCTGCACTACTCAGAGCTTACCACAGAAGTCAGAGCTTCTGAAACACTGGTTTAAGGAAAAGGGACTCTTAACATGCCCCTGTCTAGGAGACCTTAAATTTTAAAACATACCAAAGAGCAAAACTAGAGTACAGCAAAGAGCAGCATGTGTCCTGTAAGGGTGGTTTTAGGTACATTTGCCTTGACCAAAATGGACTGAACAAAATCTCAACATAATTATAAACATTTACCTAATACAGTTTAGTGTCATATTTGTAGTTAAAAAAAAAAAAAGTTTCTGACAGCTTGATAATTTCTTTTTCTCTCCTTTCAGTCAACAAATCTTAGAAGACAAAGTTTTCTGTCTTTGTTGTTCAAGTTTTTGCCTGAGAAGTGTTGACTATATCTTTTTTTAGAAAGCCTGAGAAGACTTGTCAAAAGCAAAACAAAGTTTGGTCAGTCCAGACACATCACATCAGTCAGTGATGAGATTTTCTGTTCCCTTGATTAAGATTCAGCAAATGATGGTAATGGGCTACTCTATTTAAGTTGGTGAACTGTTGCTTAGTAGAGTACATTAAAAAAAAAAATCTTCAGCTATTTTTAGAATTTTTTAGAATTTTTACATTTACTTAGCTCTGTAACAGAACAAGGTGATATTTTACTCATTACCTGTTTATGTCAAAATCCTTCCTTAGGTTACCACAAGTCATGCTATATAAGGGAAAGCAGTTCCTTTAGATACTTCTTGCCTTATATGACTACTTCTTAAGTAATAATTGGAAGTTTTAAGAAAATCCCAAGACACAGATTATTGCTTTGTGAAAACGAATAAAACTAATAACCAAATTAATTACTTTTTATCACAATTATTTCCATGGCATTTTCAGTGTAAACCCTAGAGCATAAACTGCAAATATAACGTCTGTGTGTAAGGGCCATCATCACCAGTTTACTTAGCAACGAAAATATTTGCCCCCTGCTGGGGTCCTCTACCAATACAGGTAAAACATTCAGTGAAACTAAAAACAGATATTGTACTTTCTCAGGAATCTTGATTTGGAGATTTTTCATCATTACTCTTTTGCAGCTGTTTTACCATGACTATGACATAGCTGTTTAAAATAATGCAAATGTGACAAAACAGGTCTTTCCCTTCAAAACAGTGCTTTCTCTGACTGAATGAACTGCAGCACAGGTTCTTGGCTTCTGCTAAATTCTGCATTTAACATTCCAAATAAAGCTTAATAACACAAAACATGTTACAGTACCTATCAGCTACTGTGTATCTCTAAAATACGTCAGTTTCCTGTTTAAAAAAAACACTCCACTGCAATATGGCATTCTGCTATTTTCACATGGCAGCAGGATCATCTTCAATTAATCAGCTCAATTTGATTTTATAGTCTGCTTTCACTTCCTGAGTTAAATTTACCATCATCAGTTTTATAATGAATGCAAAATCATAGAGTTTCTTCCATTACCTATACATTGAGAGCTATCAGAGATGCACATTTAAGAAAAGTAAACATTATCTCCAAATGAATACCACATGCATAAGACTTACCACAACTTTTTCTTTATGAGCTTTGACTGTGGCTCCGAACCACTGATTTGTCTTAAACTCAATAGGTTCCCTGGTGCCATTGACTTTAATTTTCCTGTTGTCTGACAAAGAAAGAAGCAGTATGTTGACAGTTTAATTCAAAAAGTATTACCCTATGAATCACAGATACAAGTGAAGAGGCTAATGGATATATTACACTGTATCCATGATCACTGTCCTACCAGTTTAGTATGAAATGGGCATTCTAGTATCATTCAAGCTATTCACTGCTCAGTGAAAACAGCTTATAATTACATGTGAAAATTCAAAATAATTACACTTAAAATTCAGAAAATAACCCAAAAGACTGGAAGAAGAAACCCTGTGCTGCCCTCTGCCAAAAAAGAGTTTACCTGGAATTCATGATGAAAAATGAACAAAAGTCTACAAAAAGAGGTGAAAAGCCCTAAAAACATTTCTCATAGGAGGTAAAAACTTTCCATGTGAAAAAGTATGTTCCATAATTAGTTTTTGTCAAACAAATGACATTTCTCAGCATGGTTATTCAAAGACCAACACTACAGATAGCAAAGGACTTAGTTTTTAACAGAATTACATGTGTACACACTGTCACAAGAGACAGCTTCTTAATGTTGCTTTATATACACTCTTGCAGATGTCAGCATAAGAGAAGCCATCTGGGACAAAGACTCAGGCCAATTATAATGCATTTCAGATTTTAATAAAAAGCAGACATCCCTTCATTTCACCCTCAGTTCTCTGAAGTAAACTGAATTCCCATGTGTTCATGAGCTATGCTCTTTCCTTACCAGTCATTCTTAATGAACATCTCAATTTATACATAAGCAGGGCATTACTCCTTCCCCCTTGTATCTGCATTCCCTTCTGTTTGTTTCTGGTTCATATCAGGAGACATTTCGCAAGAATCAACCCTTTTTATTCACTGTAAGTGAAAATAAAACTGGACACTGTCTACCTTGGAATGTAGAAAAAGAAAAATGTCAGATTATATTTTATGGATTTACATCAAAATTTTTAAAACATGAGGAAAAATGCAGCTGGTATAATTGTCACCTTTAAAAAGCCAACGCTTCCTGGGATTTACCCATCAGGAACAGAGATATCTGAAGACTTTCCTAGGATGTTGGATCACCAGCTTGTGGTAACCTCATAAATGTTACAGATAGAAACTGAATTAGAAAGAAAGAGGCACTGTATTTGGAAACAAGGGTACTCAATCTCTCTATTTTCCTAATAAAGATGAAGGGAGGTTAAATTAGAATGAATCTGTGAAAGTTTGAAAAGTCTCTGAGAAAACTTCTTTCAGCAAATATTTGTTTCTGAGCTGCACCAATTACAGGAGCTAGTATGGAAAATCACTATTCATTCCAGGAATATTTAGAACTTAAAAATTCAGGAAGAGTAATTTTATATTACTCAAAAATATTAATTAAAAATAGATTTTATTTAAGTTAGGTCCAAACTTTAAGACTGTGGGACAAAGTGACTCTGACACAATGCACTGCAGGAGCTTCTAGCTTCTACCTAGTTGTTGACATCACTTGTGATTTTTTTTTCCAATGAAGTTAGACTCTTTCAAACTTTAAAGATTTCTTTTTCTGTTTTTAATGCTTCAGCAGATTTGAACATGACTAATGTCCACAGATGAGGTCTTGATAGAAACCACGCTTACAGCTAGCCTGGCTCTGAGGATACTCACAACCAGCATTCTAACTTAGAAAGAGCTTACATTTTCAATCGAAACAACACACTTGCTGACTGGCAAAGTATACTAAAATTGGAAAAGAAGTTAGTCTTTAAAACCAGGACAGGCTTTTGCAGAACTGTAAACACTCACCCACCCTGCTTAGTGGCATATGGTGCAGTATGAATCCACCATCAAGTGACACGGGATTTTCATTATAAGATAATTAGTAAAATATAACAGGCACGCAACTTAATAAATAGGTTTTTTTCTCTAGATAAATCTCTTCTGACAGAAATTCTCTAAACACCTTTGTTCAGGATCCTTGGCTGGACCTATGGAGTCATATTCCCAGCTTCTGAGGCTTTGCCTTAAAATACAGTTTAATCTTTTGTATATAACAACCGTTCAGTATTTTAGATTGCTGTAAACCAGCTACTGCCTCCCCTGAACTTTATGAAAATGAAGCTACATACAAAATTAAGTTGTCTGAATACACATGGACTGTCATTCCTGTGCCCTGACTGGATTCAATTAGACAACAAGGCTCTGAATGAACCCTCTGTAAATGTCCATTTCTGAGCTAGTCATGCACTTACAACTGAACACATGATCTAGGGTATAGTTCTCCTCCTAAAACAAATGTCTGAGGAGGTCAGAAGAACCATGGCCTAAAAGTACCTATTTTTTTAATTTTTTTTTACAAACTGTAGATAGCCACGGATTACTCAGAAAAAAACTATTTGTTTATTCAGATAAATCTCAATTCAGTTTTTTAAAAAAAAAAAGGGAGTTGTTATTTCTGTCTTTGGTACATCTCTCAAAACTGTTATCTAAGTATTAAAAAAAATATGTCTGTGTCCTGACAACACCTTTAAATGACAGGGAAATATCTCTCCTCTTGTTATTATGGGGATCTGAGGCCCACAGGCTGTGTCTATACTGTACCTTACCCACAGGCTAAGCTGTACTTCTATGAACAGAAGAACTTGGCTTGAATTCAGTTTGCATTCAAATGTCATCTTCTCTTTTGGAAGAGAATGCCTGGCCCCTTTTAGGAAGAAGTCCAGGCTATCTTGTATTACGCTACGTAACACTTGTGCAAGGATGGCTAGAATACAAGGCAGCAGCTGGGCTGGGCACTCAACGCCTGAGCCTGTCCACAGATCGGTCCAGGGAGTACCTGAGTACCAGCTGGATTGCTTCAGAGCCAGCCCAGGAGCTGTTCCAGATAGTCAACAGTCTGGATGACTCGCTAATCTGGCTTGAAATTTAGCCTTGGAGTCACTCTGAATTGTCCTGCCTAAGGGCTGTATTGTAGACTAAGATCCAGACAACCAGGAATATGCAAAGTGCAGAGAGATGTGTAAGTATACATTTAGGGGCAACAATGTCCTTAAACTGCATTTCAGCAATGCAAAAGCATCTCCTTTTCTTACTGTAGGAGCCAAAACTCCTATACATTACTTCTATCCCACAATCCAGATTCAGAAACAGCTCTGGAGATGGTGAAACGATTCTCAAAATGAATGCTCCTTTACCCAGTCTTTTAGACTTAAGGTACCAAAGGAATACCAAAGGGAAAAAGCCTTCTTAAATTACCAAAGCAGTAGCTGGACAAGTAGAAAAAATTGAATCTGGACAGTAAAATGCAAACCTATGTAAGAACAACAGTGCAATTATTCATTTTTAGGAATTAAAGCCTGAACCTGGAGCAAGTGTTAATGCAAATCCCTTATTTGCACATATTAGACTAAATTTGGCACTTTCCATGGGCATTGGTCTCCTCTCAGTCACTGAGTCAGAACATTATAAATTGTTAAACAGGCATGAATCAAACATTATTTTAACAAATATTTCTTTGTTGTAGTAATCAGGATCTGCAAGTATTTGCAAATACCAGTAGTGGCTCATTGTGATTCATTCAGCTCTTGAAAACGGTAAGTAAAAAATGCATAATTTATTATGATTTCAAAAGGCTGAAATGAACAAAAGCAAATAATATTTTAATCAAGTTTAACACAGCAACATGTTAAATTTTAAGTGTAATCAAAGCAACAAATCTGACTATCTAATCGATCTGCCACTCTTTCAGGTAAGTTTGCACCCCTCAGGAACTCTGAAAAGCATGATGTTTACTTGCTCCATGTGTATTTGCCTGCATATATGGGATAAACACAGATGGCCATTAACCAGGCATCTGCAGCAGCCTCTGTTACACTCTGCCCTCTATCTCATCTGTACCTACACAGACTCCTTCCAGGATGGCAAACCTCTTTCAAATATCTGTTTTGATATATATGTGTATCTATGAACATCCCCACATATAAATAACTATAGACAATATAAAATGCAAAATATATTTAATATATTTATAAATAGTTACTTGATACACTATACATAATTATATATACACAGAGTGGAGGTGAATAATCACCTCAATCTATCCATATTTATAGAAAATGGGAATACAGGTTAAAAAACCCCAACATTTATATTTATATAAATATATACAGGTCAAGGAAAGTAAATATATCCCTCACATGGAGACAACAAACACCTGGAATGCTATGTACAGTTTTGAAACACCAGTACAAGACTCGCAGGTGTTTGGCCTGAAGAAGAGAAAGTAAAGGAGAATCTGTTTGCACTTAATCCAGTGTTCAGCATGTAAAGACAGGAGAGACCTTGAAATCAGCCCTGCTGCATCATTACAATCCTGCTTTACAAGACAGAAGAGAGAGGGAAGGGCTTGTACTAGCATACATGGTCCCATATTCTAGAACTGAGGAAAAGGGATCTTGCCAGCCCTATTACCATGGCAGAGTGGTATTTTTTGGTATCGCTACCATGGAAGACTCCAGTCACTCCACACATTACTAACAAAGTTAAGTCAGCAACATTCACAGGGTTATTGGTATTAGACCCTCCATAGAAAGACAGAATACCAAAGGAAAGCTAAAGAATATGATCTAGGGAATCAAGCCAAGGAATTGCCTTCAACATTAATGCTGTTTATAGAGTCAGTAAGGACATGCATGAAGAGAAGAGCTGCTTCTATTTTTAGATCTATCTGATTCTGCAAACATCTATTTAATTTCTGTTTTTTATTGTGCCTTAGATGCTATTTATATGAGTTATTTCAATTTAATAGATCATATCTAGAGTGTTTTATTTGGACTTTCATTCCATGAATAAAATATAAAAAAAGAATTATCAGTCCCAATGGGATTTCTTCCCTAAGTACAATCTGATAAAATACCAAATTAAGACCTCAGGGCTTGAACTAACACAGCTAAAGGTATTTTTTGCCCTTCTCTAGATAAGGCTGAGACTTACAAAAGAAACCCACAAGGGTCTATTATAAATTAGAATGCTACAAGTGAACCATGGGGCTCTACATAAGGTTTTACTGGCACAGCGGACTGAAATGTGTCAACATTTAAAAGTACAAAAAGTTATCCCTTAGCACTTTCTCTTCAGATGCAAATTCTGTTGTATAAGAGGATTTTAAGTTTCCCCTAAAATCTTACAATCTTTAGAGCTAATGTTTTTTTCATGTAACTAAACCTCTTGAGTCCCCCTATACATTCTTTTCTTCTACAGTACCTGGGTTCTGTTACAATCAGCTCAACTTCTGGCCAGATTAGCTCATGTTTTTTATCAACTGCACGCTTGGTCAGAACTGATCTACATCCCTCTCCACTGCTCCTACACAGAGGCTGTTCAAAATTTTCCAGCTAGTTTAGAAAAAAAAAAATAACCTGTTTTACTAAAACTGGTAAAGTTAATTGATAGCAAAGACAACACCCCAGTGGGTTCTGGAAACTCAGGGGAAGTGGTACCTAAAATTCTGCTTTTTGGGGGCTAATTTCAAACATAAGAACTTGTTGCAGTAAGTGTTACAATTAAATGTGACCATTATAATGAGTTTCTGAATATGAACTAATAGTTTTTTACCAGATTTCAAACGCAATAGCGCACTTCAGGGGGCATTTAAGTGTGCTTCTGGCTGCAAGATGCTTGGAGTGGTTCAGAAGTTCCCCAGTTAGTCAAACAGGGAGAAAGTTTTCTTCATAATGCTCTCCTGCTACCTCTCCTGGCAGCTGAACAGAACAGCATCCAGCTTAAACACAAGGACTTGGTAATACTACCTGAACGCCAAAGCAGAAATAGTCAAACAGTAAACTACATTTCATAATGGGAGAAACTGAAAAGGAGACATTAGCTTTGTGTAGGTAAGACAGAGAAGACAGATCACAGCTCTTTAATACAATGACAAGGCTTGTTCCCCTGTCCTCTCATTGAGTTTCAAAGAGTATCACAGCCTTACACTGCAATGTAACAGGACAGCTTCGCAGAGCAGGGCAACAAGGGGGAAGAGTCTCTGCCCTCAGTCTGTATCTCCTGGAGTAAGGGGATACTAAAAGCCCTTCCATTATACTTTATCTCATTTCCCTGCTGCACTGGAGCAAGGTAAAGCACCAGTTGTGCTCTCAGGGGCAGCGCTTTCAGCTGCTTCCCTGAGCCTTGGCCCCAGCACCCATATTTACAGAGCTTTAAAGAACTGCAAACAGGGGACTGCAAAGTCAGTGCTGTATCAGCAGCAGGAAACATGGCGAGTTCCTGCTAAAGCCCCTTCCTGGCTGGAGGCCATATCACTGGCTGGCCCATGTGGGAATGTCTGGTTACATGACTTGCTTATGGAAGGGTTAGCCCAAACCCTACAGCATGTAAAAATCTCATCCTCTTTCATTCCTCTGTCTTGTCAGGAAGGAACAGTATTTCATCAACAGGATTAATTATTAATGTTAATTTGCAAGTAAATCACCTCATTGCTTTGGAAATGTCTGGATTAGTGAGTTTGAAGAACAGAGATAGGTGACCTGAGAAATTAGTGACCACCTGGGACAACTGCTTGTATAACAATTTCAGTTAGGTGGTATGACTTTAGGAACAGATTGAAGATATTCCTGCACCTCTGTTAACTATAACTAAGCCATCTTCTCAGCAGCTTGGTTTAGCCCACACACATTTTCACACAACCTGTGCAGCTGCTCATAGCACTCAGACCAGCTTGGGCATCCTAACATACACACAGTGCCACAGAAAAGGTTTCAGGTTTAGTCCTGGTGTTGAGCACCAGTGCTAGCAGTAAGCAGTGCAGTCTCTGTTTGACAGCTAGAACAAGGCATTCAGAAGTATTGACACATTTTTTAAAGGTGTTTTCATCTTTCAGTAGGAATTGAGTGAATCCTAACTGCTCCTGTTATGTCTACATTAACAACAAATGCAATGACGTCTATTCCCTTATGTGATCTTGGTCTCTGGGAAAAAAAAAGGAGCAAGAGAGATTCACAAACTACCAAGATTTGTCTTTTGTCATTTAAAGCTTACATGACACAAAGAACAGAGTTTAGTTCTGAGTGTGAGAGCCTGCACAGTGGCAGGGAGCTTAGCTGCACCTTGCCTGTGGCTGCAGGTGCAACCCTTGCAGTGTCAGATCTCTGATCCACTCAGGAACACCACAGCTGTCTTACACAAGTGTCAGGATTCCAGGTCCACTTAGGCTTAGCATTTGCTTTTTCCCTTCAGGACTCCATGGCAGGATCCATGCAGGATATAGAGTAACTTTCTTTAAAGTAAAACTTCAGTTACTTTAAAGATAGATATAATTGACAGAGAAAAACAAAACTCTTAAACATAATAGCCTTTACAGGACCAAAGACCATCCTAGTTCAGTGCTCATCATCATAATGTTAACCTGAGCAAGCCAAAATTCTTCCCTAAGGCATCTATCCCTTATTTGGTTTCCTCAAATCAATATATATACTTCACAAATGACACATTCTTTCTTTCTTCCTTCCCTCCCCTAACTCATGAGCTTGTTATTGTTGCCTCTTATGAAGCCTTAAACACTTGTGGAAAGAGGTTTTGTTCCTTTCCAGTTTGCATAACAGTCTTATAATGAGGCATATCTATCCATTTACTCAGTAAACATCTCAGTACCTGTAAAATACAGGACAACTACAAATTAGTACAAAGTAACTCCACATCTGTAAGACCATACTTGAAATGTCCGGAATTTTGACGGAAGGAAGCCATCATAGAACACTGGTCAATGTACTCACTGTTTTCATTTATTAGGACTGGGATGTTAATCGTGTTGATACAAGTAACATTAAAGCACTTGCAAATGAAGAAACCCTTCTTGAAATTAGGTCTACTGTTATTGTGGAAATAGTGAAATGATCTCTACAGCTACATGAGTCTTACCAATTATGTTCTCACTTCCACACGTGTTTGGTGGCAGTAGAAGTCCAAGTAACAGCTCATGATAACACTGATAAACCTGCAATCCTACCCTGCAGTCCCTCCTCCAAGTACAGTGCATTTATACCTATACAATGGGCTCTCTATGGACTAACTTCAGCTGTCTACAAATCAGGCATCCACCTAGAGAACACAACTGTCTCAGGTAGACTGAATGAACCAGAAGCTGCATAGTCGTACGATAGAGTCCAAAACCTTGTGGATATCCTTACTCATCAGCCTGTGTGCCTGCCTTTATTCAAAATATAGTATCTGCAAAAGGACATCTCTGCCAAGAGTACACAGTTGTCCTGTGTCTCTTTAGTCAACTTTTCTGGAGTTTCCCAGAGGAAAATCAGATGCCCAAGTCCTTCTAGGTTTCATCATTAGATTTTATTTCACTTATCAAAACGTCCTTTTAAAATGTAATGAAATTTTCATTTGGGCAAGTTTTCTATTAAAATTAATTAATATAGATTATATATTTCACTACTGCTACCTAAACTACCTAATCATAAGATGGAAATACAGAAATATTTCCTAAACTGTCTTTGCTTTAAAAATGGACATGCATGGCATACTGTAATAAAAATACTGTATGCATACTGTTTATGTCTGTACAGTCACATTTATATATAACCATAAGCTGTATATAAAATGACATGCTCAGGTAGCCACACACACATACAGGAACCACCTCTTACTCTGTTCTGAAGAATGCTCAGCATGATGGAACAGTCATCCTGAGTAGAGTTCCTAGACAGTAACACAGTACTAGGATGTGTGGGTGGCTGGAGCTGGAAAGGGTAAAGAACTGCACCATGTGCTACATTTAAGTCAGCTCTTCTAATTTAATTTGTGATCTCAGAAAAATAAATTAATTAATTACTTGTGTTCGCATTTAAATAAACCACAAGTGTTAAGATTAAATATAACCTAAAGAACAATAACTTTTGCTTAATGATTAAACTGTTGAAGTCTGTCTAAATAAAGCAAATCAGTTTTAACGTCCCTGCAAACACACTAGGCTTAAATTATTTTCAAAATCTATAAAGAGACAACAGAAAACATAAACAGCCTGAATTGTTTAAAATGTGCGTTCCCTACAATTAAATAAGAAACATCTGTCTTGTTATTTTGGATGTGGGTATAATCTATCCACATTGTGCCTAAATCAGTTTGCATCTAGTCTCCAACATTCTGAAATAAAGTTCTTGCATTCTGAAAAGAATTCAGTAGGTGTGCCACACGAGGTCCCTCCTGCATCCGCACAGACAGAAAACCCTTTGCTGGAGGTAACAGCAAGGACCAGCAACCCTGTGATTCCCAGGATCCAGAGATGTGTGGGAGATGTGGGGTTTGGGGTTTTGCCTTCTGACCCCTCGAAAAAAAGTAATAATAAAAAGATTCAAAATGAGGAAGCTGCCACAAGCGGCTTTCATTAAAGCGTTCAAAAAAGGAGAAAAAAGGAAGCAATTATGAACTCCGCACAGATCCCGAAGCTCACACTCCTGCTACTTCTCCGGGGACCATTAAGCCCTCCCCGCAGGCGGACACGCACACGGGCTCCCAGGAGCGGGATTTCCCCGCCAACCGCAGATCCCGAAAGTGCCACAGCGGGCGCGGAACGAGCGGAACGAGCCGGTGCCGAAGGGGCCCGAGGGCAGCCCCGCGCAACCCGCGCCCCGCGCAAGCCGCGCCA
>NW_009954232.1:588570-614887 GCF_000747805.2 Chaetura pelagica | reverse complement strand
CGGGGGCCTGGGGAGGTTTTGCCCCCCCGGGCGAACGTGGCTCTTGGGGCGGTTTTACTGCACTAACCAGGCTACTAACTGTGTCTGGGGAGAGCGACTCGTCTTGCCAGGATAACAGACCCGAGAAGCTGTGTCGGACCCCCCTTTGCTCTGCTCAGCAGAATTACCCAGTGACTGTGTCTGGACAAGCACGTTCCCAAGCGAAAACGGCTGAGTTAGGGCTGGTGGTTTCTATTTGCATTTCTGTGGACTTGCAGCGTTTTCAAGACTCTTGATACTTGAAAATGCCTTTTAGGAAACTAAAACCTCGATCAGATTGCTGTGTGACCGCCAGCTTGACTGTTAAAAAAAACAGCAACCAAAAACCTCTTCCAACCGCAGGAAAGATGTAAACCCAGCCACAGAGTTCAGAACACGTCAGGAAACGCATTCCTCTCCCAGTTCCTCTCTTGGTGCTTCTCTGAGGACGTGAGGTTCTCTGTAACCCTCTGAAGGGAGCACATCCCACTCGTGCTGGGGAAAGCATTGCTGTGTGCCTTTACCACAGCCCCTGCAGCAGCAGCAGGTGTCAGGCCCCTCTCTGCACAGACACGATCAATGCTGCTTCATTGCATGTGGTGTTGAGCTTTTATAAAGCTCCTCTCAGAATTTCTTCATAGAAGTAATTTAAATGATGAGGCTTTGTAACTCCTGCCTTGAGTTGTTTTGCCCCTGCAAGCCCCACCGTAGTGTTCTAGCTGTTTTTTTGTAAAGGCTGTGTAAAAACTGACTGCCTGAAATATTCCCTTCCCCTACAAAATTAAGTGGGGCATCACACCCACACTGTGAAAGGACAGTATTCTTATTTGTATTATTTCTGGCCAGCCCAAAGGTAGGAAGAAAAGAAGAAACATTTTATTTTCTATTTACTTAACTCTGTTAGGAGGAAAAAGGTATTGGTTTTCAGCATTTATAAAACACAGGTCCAAAACGACCCAGTTATAAACATGCTACAGTAGAGCATACCTGTGAAAGCAGCTGAGGAAAGTTTGTTTTGTTCTAGTTTCTTTATTTCTGTGTTTATTTTAAGTGATTTATGGCAAGATTATTCAGATAAGACTGACATTCCTGTTCACAAAAATAGAAGTGTTTTTATTTCCAGCATTAATGGTGACCCTTAGCTGTGCCCACAGGCTTGTAACACTTTGTAATTCTACTCACTTTACAATTATATTGACTTTACTCTTGCTATGAAAGTGAAACATCACCATTGACATGATTTTTTTAGCTTATATTGAATAAGTATCTCTTGGAGATGTAAGGACCAGTAATAAATTTTGGATGTACCTCAATGACTTGTGGGGTCTACTCTTAAACATCATACAGTTGTAAGGCAAGGGAAGGCATTTGAAAGTTGTGCTGTCTTACGTTAAATAATAATAATGCCTTGCTCTTGCTTAGCACAACAGTCAGTTCCAGTGCTGAGCATCACAAGTCGCTGGGGCTCTGGGAACAGACATGGCACTCCAAACCTCTGGAACTCAGGGAGTGAGAGGGCAGCACATTCTGGTGCTGTATCTGTCTTCTACAGACCTATCCAAACCAGCTTTGTAATTCAGTAATTAGCACAGTTGGAGACAGATGAGCATTCACACCAATGAAATGCAGAAGGGGAATAGCAAGAACATGGCAGCTCTCATGGCCTCCCCTTTTAGTTTGAAATGTATATAACATTAAGGTCTTTCCAATCTTAAAAATAGATCAGGAAAAGCTTCTAAATATAAGTATTTCATAGAAGGCTCTGTTATGAAAGCTTTAATCTTATTTATGCAATTATTTAGTAACCTGCCTGCTAGCAGAGGTTTCAAATAATCATATGGGGTTTTAACATAAATCTTGTAAAAATTAATGACAATTTAACTGTTAAAACTTTCCTAAACATGGCAGTACAGAAGCCTAAGTGTCCAATTCCCATAGGAAAGCTTACTTTTCTCATTGTTGCTACCTAGTTTTGTTTCTGAAAAACTTTCTCCTGAACTCTAATTTGAGCCATTACATAGTATTTTGTATGGATTATCCTGTTGAAAAGCACAGGAATAAAATGAGCATGTGACCATGATATACAAAGAACATTAATTTCTTCTCATCAGCCTTGTTATTGCCAGCTTCTGAATCTGAGCATGTGCTTATCTCTCCTAGCTGAAAGCATGAATTTTAGCCAATGCACAAGTCTGAGAGCAATGAAGTGGCCTAGTTCATTATGGGTCTCATTTATGTGCTTTTAAACTATGTACTGATGCCCTCCTGCATTTGGCAATAAAAAGCCTGACAATTTTTGCTTGTGTTCAGTTCAATTAAGAATTAGCAAACTCATTAAGCTGTACTCTAAGGTTTTCTGTGTTCCCGTAGACTAGTTAACTTCTCTACTGTAAGACTTTGTTTCCTCTTCCCCCAAATTCTAGTTGGGATCTGAATTCAGGACATGTCAACAAAGGATGTGCAGCATTCAGTTCTGAACGTTACCTCTGTTAACACTGTCCAAGTTAAAAATATCAGCAGAAGTAATTAATATGTGAAAAGCACTAAAGCTAATTTGGAAGTGAGCAAGCTAAATCTTCTAGCAACCTAAACTTACAGTCTGTGAAAAAAATGGTTTATTGTCAAGAGATCTCATGGAAATACTGATGGTTTTTTCATTTATAAGTATTAACTAGTTTAGTCACAATAAATCAATGTACATCAAAATCTAATAAGCCTATCTTCCACCTTCATAAAAGCACAGACTGGCTGCTTAGTGCACGAGGCCCCCAAGTGTGGAAGAGCAGGGTCGTTGCAGGGGAGGCTGTGAATGCAGTCAGTGCTCACCCCGCACCTCCTGGCTAGTGTGTTCAGCAGACTCGCGGTGCAACACTTGGCAAACCCACAAGGGAGCCAGAAGGTGGTCTCCAGAGCACACCCCGATGCTGGGCGCCAGGCAGCTCTGCCTGCAGGGGACAGCACGCAGGGACTGTCTGCAGACTGGCTGTACAGGCACCTTGCTGGAGTGCTGGTGTGCGTTGCACTGATGAAGGTTCTAGCTCCTGCTCGTGAAGTGCTGTCTTACAGCCATTTCACTACCCTAGTGAATTTTACTCCCACATCAGTTGTCTGCTCCATCCAAGCCCATCTTGGACTCCTTTGCCAGGAATTCCTCCTCACAAAGAAAAGCACAAAGAAGCATACAGGTGGATCACATAAGCAGAAACTGTAACTGAAAGATAAAGCCACGAACTTCAGCAGAACTATTCAAAACACCCAAAGTGCCCTGCAAGTACTTGAGTGATTAATTGTTTTAAAGAAACCTTCATGTGGATTATTAGGAGGTGTTTACATTTGGATTTGTACTGGCTGCTTACCTTCAACAGCTCAAGCTTTGACAAAGCAGTAAAAAATACTTGTTAGCCTTAAGTCTTCCTATCTTAACTCATCTGGGCTGGTATGAGGAACTTGCAAGCAGTCTTTCCATAATTTATTTAGGGTATCCAACTGCAAACTTCAGTATACATCAAAGTCGAAATAATTTCTCTTTTAACATTTAACCAGCAGATGACTCCAGGACCTCTTTTCCTCCTTCTCTCTTTGTTATCAAAGTGAATTTAGAGCTGAGACATACTGTCTTAAAGGGCTTCGAGTCATGAGAGAACCCAGTTTTCCAGACTGACTATACAATGGCCTATTGACTGTACCAGGTTGCCAGCTAGGACACTAGTCATCTCCCAGAAGATACTGACATTGCCTTGGCAATTGAAATTTAACTACTGTGCAATACATAAAAAATTGTTCACCTAGAGTATTAATCAAAATCTAATTTAATTGCATATTTAGTTAATGTAATGTCTTACTGTTAGCATTATCAGCTTGCTCTGGTTAGTTACAACATGTATTTAACCCCATAGACTGCTCTGGTATTACTTAATTGGTTTTACTGAGCCTCAATTTGCAAACTGCAGCATATACATATATAGTCAGAATCTCTCCCATCTTGTCCATCAGGGAGGAAAGGACGGAACAGTTCACTTGGCCGAGGCTCTAAGATGAGCTGGCCAAGTTCCATTAAGCACTGTTTGTTAGCCTCTGTATTACAAAAATCTGTGAAGTAAACCAGAAACCAGGCCTCAAACAACTGGAAGAAGGAAAAACAAAGGTTGAGGAATAAGGGTTTTTATACCACACTGAGTATCAGCTAAATTCCTCTTGAGTATGACAGACGTTTTAATCCAGACTAATGCTTTTACGTGGATCCTACATCAGCTGGACTTCTAATTTTTGTATTTTTCTTTTCTGTGAAATAGAACATAAGTTGTTTCTATCAGGGGACTAGAAAAAGGCTGTTTATTCTAACAGACTCACTCATTCAGTGCAAGCTCTGTTGTGAGATACTCTAGTACAATCCAAGACAGACACAAGACTCCAGGAGAAAGCACGGAAAGTGAATCATCACCTTTCAAGACATCAGTGCAACTCTGCCTAAAAACATTTATCTTAAAATGTGCAGAACCAACCCTATCACTGCTGAGCATTTTAGGCAAAATTTCAGACTTACCAAGTAGTCCAGATTAAAGCAGAATCTTTTAATCAATTATCTATATACTTTTGAGAAGTAATAGTACTGTTGCACAAGCCTTTCAGCATCAAGCCCACACAGCAAGATGGAATCCTTGTGTTCTAAGTAAAGTCAGGTAAGATGAATTACGGAACCTTTTCAGATTATTATCATCTGCAAATGAATTATATTTTCAGAAAAGAAATCTCAAAACCAGGTAAGAAACACTGCTGTCAGTTCTTTGATAAGGAATAATCATGGTAATTTCAGAAGTCAGGTTTTTAAGCAAGTCCTGATCAGACTTGTTCAGTAGCTGGCTGGGGCAGGCAGGACACAGGGCTGCAGAAGTGGGCTCTCTCAGAAGTCACCAGGAGCTATCCCTGTGTTGCACAGAGCCAGTTCTAGCTGGCTCCATGATGGACCTGCCACTGGCCAAAGTTGAGCGTGTCATCAAAGCTGCTGCTGTCTCTGTGGTAACATATTTAAGAAAGGGTAAAAAACTGTGTGGTGGCTAGGAGAGAGAAAATCCATGAGAAACAAGGACAAACACCAAGGACAGTAAAGGAAGGACAGGAGGTGCTTTAGGTGTGGAGCAGAGATTCCACTGCAGTCTTTGGAGAAGACCATGGTGAAGTAGGTTGTCCCCCTGCAGGGTGATCCCGTGCTGGAACACATGCTGAAGCTGTCCATTCCTGAAGGACTGCACCCCATGGAAAGGACTCAGGCTGGAGCAGCTCGTGAAGAACTGCAGCCCTTTACCTGCCAGATGTAACTCACAGGTATATTGTGGAGTCTTGCAGAGGATGCATCTGCAAGTGTCATGCCAGGGATGTTCTCTGTTACTATGATATGCTTTACAGTGCAAATTCTCCAAGGGTTTCTCCCCTGCACTAGATGCCTCATTTTCAACCAAATCAGTTTGTTCTCCTGCATGACGATCATTCTAGAGTCATACTGTTATTTACACATGAAAATAACTTTTTTAAAGTAAATAATTCAGAATATGAAAATCAGCCCTGCTGGCAACAGCATAGGATCTACAATCACAGATAAGATGCAGTAAGTTATCTGTTGTTAGTTTTGTTTTTTTTTCCCCTGAGATGTGTTCAACTCAAACCCAGACATTTCTAAACCCATGATCCCGTTTAATAAATCTTAGAGAGGCAATAAAAAAGTTTGACTAAAACCAAACTTAAAACAATACATTATGATTCAAGGAAAAGATTTTATTTTAGAGCTAACAAGTTGATAATAAATAAAGGAATATAATAATGTAATAACAGATGTTCTCATGCACTTAACACATACAATAATGCTGGCTTACACTGCTGTTTGGACAAATTGAGAAGAGGTATTTGGCAATATTATAAGTTTGAATGGTTTAGAGATTATAGAACAAGAAATTATTTCTGTTGTTTTTACATTTCTTTTATACAAATTCAAATAAATATTAATACATCTATTTTTCATCAGATTTTCTGTTAACTTTTAACATGCCTGATAACTAAGCCACAGTAATATACAACTGCCAAGAAAGAGTATTTATGAATTATACTTATTAATATTCCTAAAAATGTATCATATTTATGTCACATTGTGCAAGCTCTTTAGGTGAAATTAGATTTTTAGGAAAAATTGCAGAAAATTTACTCATTAAAATGTATCCAGTGCAAAGGCCAGTCTAGTCCACACGTTATGGTACTGTAATGTAAGCCAATATAATTTAAATAATGAAACATGCCTATATGATTCAGAGGAAGCTGAATATGTTTTATGTTTTAAAGAGCTGACATCTAATATGCAGATTCTGCAATATCAGACATTTTTCAAATCTTTATGAGATGGCAAAATAATGTTAAGATGTTATAAACAGGCTCTTTTTTTAGGATAACTCACATTAACAGTACTATAGTGGCCAAAAAGACAAACTATTATAATAGAAATCAATCTGATTAAAAAATTAAATATTCCAATTAACACTGAAAAAGTGTTTTGCAATAATTATTTACAGTTCATTAATGATACCAGTGTATAACTTCACACAGTCAAAGTATACCACTTTCCAAGCAAACCCTCATTCAAGCATTCCATAGCAGGATGTTGTTAATGCACAACCTATCAGTTTAAAGAAGGAGATCGATCTGTGGTCCAGAGTAACTCTATATATGGCCACTTGGTCTGCAGGCAGCGTTTTACAGGAGTGTCATCAGTCTGAAGCATTGGTTCCTCAAAACCCATTACAACTGCTGTGCCTTCTACATACATGACCTGTCAGAATAAAACCAATTACGTCAGCCTATCTTTGTTTAGAAAGCCTAAAATGAGATTATTTTCATGGGATTAGGAGAGGATTTGCTACTTTTTTTACTACAAATATCAAATTTGTGAAATTTTATATACATTTTTTTAAAAAAAATGAAATGAGGTATGAAATAAAAAATAAGTTAATCTCTCAGACTTAGTGCTTGAAAATCCAGGTCAGGCCATACTCATTTGACTGTTTACTTCAACAGACAGTAAGGGCAAAACTGGGGGAAAAAAAATTATGCAAAAATTCTGTGACAACAGAACTACTACCACTGCAGTTGCTAAGTTTGCTATTGTTATTTTTATGACAGTGTTCCTTAGACCCAACTTTTGGAATTAATTTTCCATAAAACAGAACTTCTGTTGCAAATCAGCTCTATTCAAAACTGCTTAAAATGGTATAAGCAGCATCGTCTGGAAACAAACAAACAATTTTTTTTTCTTGATTATATATAGATCACAGAATCATCAGAGTTGCAAGGAACCTCTAGAGATCATCTAGTCCAACCCCCTGCTAAAGCAGGATTGCCTACAGCACATTACTCAGGACTGCATCCAGGTGGGTCCTGAATATCTCCAGAGAACGAGACTCCACAATCTCCGTGGGCAGCCCATCCCACTGTCACCCTAAAGAAGTTTTCCCTCATGTTCAGATGGAACTTCCCATGTTCCAGTTCTCTATTTTCAATAGAAAATATAAATGCATCTTGGAATGCTTTTGCCTGTTTTGGGGTATGAAACTGCTGGAGATTTCACAGCCTTAATACTCTTCTACCTTAAATGCTAACTCAGGAACTAACTTAGAAGCAGTCTCAGCATGTCACTAATACCTCTCCTTCCAAGAAAGCAGAAAATTAAACAGGTCATTTTTGTCCTCAGGTTCCAAAAAAATACTGATTTTTGATGCAAGTCTGTAGTAGGAAAATATTTCACAAAAAATTCCAAACATCTCAATTTAGGTGTGTGGTCACTTACAGAAGCAGTTGCAGTTTATCTATGTTACATGTCTGAGCTTTACAGTCCAGATCACCCTTCTCACAGATAAGCATGAGAAGTGCTCTATTCAAACCACAGGCTGAAGAGATACAGTCTAGCCAACTGATCGAACAGACTTGCTAAAATATGATCACAAGCACAAAGCAGTTTCCAATTCCAAATACATCATTTTGGAAGAAAATTATCAATGTAATAGTTTTGTATAGAGTCTGTTTCAAGTTAAAGTATTTTCCCTGTTATGACTGTCAGTTTTACAATTTAATGCAGGAAGTAATTTTTTGCATGCTCTTGTTATTAGAGCTAGATTTGTGTTTCTTAAATCTTACCTTTTCGTTATAGTTAGATTGCTTCAGTCCATTGTAATGGTAAACAGTGAATGACTCTGAAACCCTAGAGTCCTAGTAGAAAGAAGACAGTTAATTTCATGTAACATATACACTGTGCCTTGACAACCTCCTCTTTTTACAACTAAGTAGACAGATGCATTTAAGCAGGAAGAATCAAGGAAATTGTAAAAAAGTAAAAATTTCTTTTAGGTGAAATGACCTTGGAGATTTTACCTTTCTTATCAGAAATTACAAAGATATGTTAGTATATTAATGGGTAATGCCCCCAAGAACAAATTGTAATTTTCTGTGTTCATCTGGACACTTAAAGCTACAACCTCCACCCTAAGCAGGTAGAAACTGTCCTAATATTTCAAGTCAGACAACTTACATAGTAGCTACATGCACATGTATTTATGACTGTTTGAATATTACTAAGTTAAATATTTACTAAGGACCAGATCCAATCTCTAACCTTCCATTTGAGAGCTAAAAAGTAATTTATGCTCATGCTTGCCTATCTGTAAACTAACTGTGAAGACACCTGTTCAGCTGAGGCCTGACAGCAGATGTGCTGCAATTGTCACCCTTTACTATTCCAGGTTTTTTAATACTTTAGTCCTAAAAGGACTGAAAAGGTTCACTGAATCAGGAAAAAGAAATCAGGTGTAATGCCATCTCTTCTATGCCTACTGGACCAGGCTCCAAACAAAAGTCTATCCCTTTTTTAAGTATATGGAGGTAAAGGCTGGAACGAGAAGAAATCTGCTCAGATTACATCCATCAGATTACAAAAAGCCCTCATTCATTTTTCTCCTCTTAAATGATTCAAAACCTTATCTCTGTATGGGTCTCTCACAGCAACCCAGGCTATTTAGTGGAGGGAGGGTGATGAAAAGGGAGGTAAGCATTAACTCCTTACGCAGAGATAAATAAAATCAAGCTTTGCTGGGAAGGAAAGAGGACACTTGCTCTTTTCTCTGAGGAAGGTATGCTCACCCTGAAGGAAAAGAAGTGCTGCCTTCCTGTTCCTGTCCCATGGATGTAAAAAATTTTGTGCGGTTACTGTCTCCCAAAACCAGTAATTCCCTGGGCTACCAGAGAATTGAGGAGTCATCAGGGTTCCTGTCTCAGGCTGAAGCATCTTTGAATATTTTTCTTCTAAGCCAACAGCTTTGAAATAGAAAGATGAAATCCCTTCCTGCTTCTGAGATGGAGTTCAGGACTTTCTAGGAGACTAAGAATGGGGTTTTGAATATTCTCAGCAAAGAAGGAATCAAATCTAGATCTCCTGAGTGCTAGCTACATGTTTAAATAATTGCATAAAGGGGAACATCAACCATTCCAACCATCACTGCTGTTTTCTGTTTTAAATTTTAAAATATTTCCACTTCTGGATATACAAATGAAAGGAAGAAGAAACAGTTGGCCAATACACAATGCAGATGTAATTCAGTAAATCTGGAGAAAATGAGCACTCTAACTTCTTTATCCTCTAAATGATGAATCATCTCTTAATGATGTATTCAGTTCCTACCATCTTTGGAAGTGTAATTCTGATGTTTTCTGCATTACCAGATTGTTTTGTAGTACAGAGTACTCCATGCAAACAGTGCTGCACAACCCTTAACAAAAAGTCTTCCTGAGGGCATTTAAGTTTCACATTTCATTGGTTGTTAAAATTAAGCCATATTGTCTCAATGATATGTTAAGCCACAAAAGGCTACAGGAAAGTACTCCTCAGCCCTTCTCTTGCCTCATCAGCCTATCTTTCTGTCACTGGGGAAACCCTCTCTCATCTGCCAATAAAGCATTTGCATGGCCATGAAACAAGCCTCCATAAACCTGCAAAGAGAGCTCTCATCCACACCAGTTCCCTGTTCTGGTTTATCATGTATCTGTACAAAGAGGTCTCTGGTGGCATGAGGGAGGCAGCGTGAAGGCAGAAAAACATGGCCCAGGACAAAGGGAGAAGAGGACAGCAGAGCTGGGTTAACACATGCTTGCTTCTCAGTGATGGTGCTATCTTAATGAATATATGTAACAGATTGAAAGATTGAAAAATTTTCCATTACCCTGGCAGATAATAACTTCCACATATACTAAACAGAACTCTATCATGTTGTTTTGTTAAACTGTCAAAAAATTTACATTATTAGAGGAATACATAAAAATACATGCATTGAAATACATTTATAACCTTTTCCCATTAGCTAGTTACAGCAGGCATTTGTAATATTGACAAAAACAGTATGGTCACTTATTCTTAGAAAAACTAAACTCAGATGAACTCTCTGAGGAGGGAACCAGTTGAATTTTGTGTCTAAAATGGTTATATATTTCCTGAAGTTAATTTCAGAACTTGTCACTACAATGAGTTTTCTTCCAAATGTAAAGCTGACAAAATCATGGACACCTTATGCAAAACGTTAAGTCTACAGTTTGTTGCATAATCCATTAAGTTATTTGCTGGTCAGCTACGTCAAACAAATACAATGCTTGTTAAAAAGAGTTCTGTGATATTGGTGGAAACGTTTAATGAATCTCAAAGACAAGCAGAACAGACAAAGCTCTGCAGAAATAAAGCTATTGATTACCTGCTCAGGGAAAAATTCTTGCAGAAAAGGACCCAGTAATATGATGCCTAGTCCTTCTGGGTCTAATTTGGTCTTCATGAGATTTACACTATAACAAAAACATTGAATATAAAAGTATTAGTAAGACATTTTAATTCTTGCATGACTAAGTTATGCTGTGCTACTACAGTACTGGCTGCCAAGTATAGCAATACTATTCTATTTTTAATCATTTGTGACAACTGCACCAGAATGGCATGCGAGTTGCCAAAACACAGTTATTTTTAAATTAATCTGTTATTTTAAATTAAATAAGAGATAATTCTGCAGGATTACCATATTTGGTAAAATAATTTGAAACCCATATAATCTAAAACTAGGTTTACAGCCCAAAAGGCACTTTGCTGTCTTGTAAGCATTCTTGAACTCAGACACAGAAAACAGTCATCCTTTAAATACAGCTCTGTAACTGCCAAACAACCTGTTTTTAAAAGGGAGATTTTAAAAGCCTCCAAGATTTTCTAAGTAACACTGAACTACAGTTAAGTTTAACAGATATTTATTTTTTTTACATCAGGTCCTTGATATTATAGAAGCCAAAAGAATAACAATACTAGTCTGAAAGCCTCACTGCATGAATATGGGATAATTTCAGGTCACTACAAATGAATTCCAATTATAACGTTATCTTTCTATTTAAGCAATGTATTTCTACAGGCATCAAACATCTATTTTCATCTGCCTGTCCTTTTGCCTAAGTTGCAAGCTGTAACATACAGAAGAATGCCCTCATTGGGTCAAACCAACAAAGCATCTGGCCCAGTATCCTATTTCTGACATTGGTCAGCAGTGGATGCTTATGACAGAGTACAACAAGGCAAACACACTGTGACATCCTAGTTTACCCTCCCCATTTCCAGCAATCTGCTGATCAAAGACATCTTCATTCAGAAGCAGTATCTAAAAGACAGAGATATGTATTTTTTCTTTCCACACATGTGCCTAATTGGCTTTGATCCCAATATACACTTGTGGCATTTAATAAACTCCACTTGCAAAATTAAAATTTAATTATAGATTCTGGAAGTGTCTCCTTCTGGTTTGGACATGACACCTGATAATTCAGTTTGATGACACCTCAATTTTGTATTGGGAGAGGCAATTAACAATAACTCCTGAAACTCCTGATTTTAGAAACTTCTCTTATATACCAATGGTTGTCTCTTTTCCATGTCGAAGAGTCCTAACCTAGTTGTACTAATACCATTCTGTGCCTTTGATTAGTCTTGTTGCCTTCCTGATACCTTTCTACAATATTACTTTTTTCAGATAAGGGTGAGATGCCATTTATGCAGTGGCATAAACCTTAGAAATCCCACTGCAGTGTCTATTACTGTCGTTTTAAATCTAAGATATGTAGTATCTAGTTCATAGCCCAACAATGTGCATGTAAAATTAGGATTGTTTTATCCCAGGTGCATTCTACTTACATTCACTGTATTGCAACTTCTGTTACCCTGTCTTCCAGTAACTTCTGCTGCTCTTTCATGTACATTTTTTAAATATCTCAAATACTTTTTGTATGAGCAGCAAACTATCATATTCATCCCTACCTTCAAATTCTCACCAGTGCCATGACAAATTCACAGACCTGATACAAACTGTTGCAAAATTCCTCTAGCGAACTCCCTCCATTAAGAAAAAAATTACATTTTAATCCTTTGATCAGTCCTTTATCTATGAAGAAAAGCTTCCTTCTTATCCCATGTTTACACATAAAACATTTGCATGTGAATTTTCCCCACATTGACCTTCAAATCCTTTTCCAAGTACTGTTATTCATTTGACACTTTCTCATGCTGCTACTACTTAGACTAGTAAGTAAACTAAAATAGTTCGGCAATTTAATTATGTTTCTTCAGAATTTGGGGGTTTTTACTTACCTTGACAGACTCTTTAGTTACTCTGACTGACCAAATAAAATGCTTAAGTGCAGAAACCTCCCTGTAATCTTCCTCAGGGAGTATGAAGAGGAATTCACTACACTTTTCTTACTGACTTTGAATTGAATACTTTCTAAGATTGGGGATCACCTATTAAAACTACAAACCTCTTGCAAGTCTCCTTGTTCTGAGGGGTTTAAAAAATATACTATTAGGTTTTTTTTAAATAACTTTGCAGATTAGTCTTCAGAAGATTTTAACTCTGCTTTATTTTGTATTTCATGTTCCATAAATGTAGACTCTTCCCTATTTTTTTTCATGTAGGGACATTATTTCCCTTTCAGAAGACACAAGTCTTATCTTCTCATAGCTGCCTCTTTTGCTATCTAAGCCTTTAACCACCTAGGTCTCTTCTGTAAGCTCTTCTTGATTACTGTTGCATGTAAGAGTTCTATCCTTTTGGCTACCACTTCTGTGTCTTCATTTTTAAGTCGCTTCCTTTCCTGGGTAGCTTCCTTTCTTGGTCCTAACATAGTAGTAGTAAATTATTAGGTTTCTTTTGGTGTCTGCCTCAATACACATAGAATACACTATGCAATTTTTAAGAGAGTGGTTCTGTTAAGGTCCTTAGAAGAATTAAAAAAAATCATTAAACTGAATGTGATATCCTATAAACTATGTTAATTTTGTACCTAAAAAAATATTCGTTAGTCAAGTGAATTCTGCACTAAGGATTTGAAAGATACTGGACTTCAATCCTTCTATTGCTCATACTTATTGCTCTCAAAGTACAAAATTTAAGATATTTCAGTAGCTTCTGAAACTTTATCAAATTCTTGAAATGCTGTAATAGAGTTCTAAAAATATCGTGCTTCTAAACAGAACAAGGCAGACTTAAGTAAAGGTAATTTTGAAAATGCACTTAAATTATGTAGTAAAATTAAAGCAAGCTATATACTCACTAATGAAATACAATAACTGTTTCAAAATGCAGAGTCATACTAAGTTTTAAAGTATGTGCAGTGTACAAAATCAAATCAGATAAGGTTAGAAGGGAAGATTTAACTAAATTTTATTACTGTATATTTCAACTGATGCTTTTTCATTTTGCAAATAGCTAATGCTCTTCAGTGTTACTGCTATTACAGCAAATCCAGCAAAGCAAGTGCTTCAGCCTCTTAGTGTGAAGCCTAGCATCTTAACTGAAGAGGTTATGAATGTTGGCATGATGACACTGCTGGCCTTTGTACTGTCATTGCTGAGAAGGGTGTGTGGATAAAAGCTTCCAGCTCTGGTCAGAGATAGGGTAAAATGTTTTAAATCATCTAAACCTAGATTGTCAGATGTGCTCAAAACAGTGCCCTAAAGAGTATCAGATGGTTTTCAGAAACAATCAGACAAAATTCTCCCTCCGGGCTGGGGCGAGAATGGATAGAGGGCAGCTCTGAGGAGTAGGACCTGGGGATGGTAGTAAATGAGAAGCTCGACGTGAGCTGCCAGTGTGTGCTGGAGCCCAGAGAGTAACTGCATCCTGGGCTGCATCAAGTGTGGCCAGCAGGGCCAGGGAGGTGATTCTGCCCCTCTGCTCTGGTGAGACCCCACCTGGAATACTGTGTACAGTTCTGGAGCCCTCAGCATAGGAAAGACATGGAGCTGTTGAAGGGGGTCCAGAGAGGGGCCATGAAGATGATCAAAGGGCTGGAGCACCTCTGCTATGAAGACAGGCTGAGAGAGTTGGGGCTACTCAGCCTGGAGAAGAGAAGGCTCCGGAGAGACCTTATAGCAGCCTTCCAGTGCCTGAAGGGGCCATAGGAAAGCTGGGGAGGGACTTTTCATCAGAGAGGGCAGTGATAGGAGAAGGGGTCATGGTTTTAAACTGAGAGGGGAGATTTAGGTTAGGTATTAGGAAGAAATTCTTCTTAAGAATTTAAGGGTGATAAGGAACTGGAATAGGTTGCCCAGGAAGGTTGTTGATGCTCCATCCCTGGAGGTTTTTAAGACCAGGTTGGACAAGGTTTTGTGCAACATGGTCTAGTAGTGGGGTTCCCAGCTCATGGCAGGGGGGTTGGAACTTGATGATCTTTAAGGTCCCTTCCAATCGTAATGATTCTATGATTCTATAAAACAAACAAGAAAGCTAGGTTCTCAGATGTATTTCCTAAAGACTTGAAAGCATTACTAAAATCACATGTAATGGAATTCAGTATTGGAATGGCTAATCTACCTTGTTACTGCACATCTGCTCTTCAGAGTTTTCCCCTCAGCAGTTCTTAAACTCTAAGCAGATCTGACCATTATTCATCTGGAGATTCTAAGAATCTTATAGCCTTAGATTAGATGACCGCAAAGAACTTCCATTTAGTTCTTGAACTAAAAAATATAAATAGTACACTTGGTACCAATGCCTTTAATCTCATTTAAAAGCAAACAGAAAAGCCTGTATGAAATTTGTAATGTGTTATTTATACTTGCATTCCACATTAAGTAGATGGGACATCCAGAACCAAAACGGGGTAGGTCCTCTAGACAGTAATATTAGACAACATTTATATTTAAGAGATGCTTTAACACTGAATATTCCATGGTTTGATCATGGCTTTTCAATATAGCAGGCTTTCTGACTGGGTCTTTTTACATCGATTTATATTTGATGTGCTCTGCACAACAAAATAGGCCAGGGCTACACCACAAACACCCTGAAGGTCAAACAGCAAAATGGAAAAACTGCTGAATGCAGAAAGATTATTATTATTGCAGACTTATTGAGGTAACAGAAGAAAAAGGCCAAAATAAAGCTTCTCAGAGCTATTAAGCTAAGGCTTTTTTCTTTCCCTCTCTTTAGAAAAATCTTATGCACATTTCACCACTTCTTGAGGTAATATGAATGTTAGCCTTTTTATCTTGTATTTTCCTCGGGTTTAGTTTCCTGGGTGTCTTTTGATTTTAATTTTCACTCCTATTGTCCACAGAGAACAGCCCAGTAAACTTTGTTGTACTTTGTAACATTTGAAAGGACAGAAAATGGCATCACTTATATTTCAAATGGTTGTGCTAAGTAAACTGGTAGTCTCCACAGCCATTTTACAGAAACAACTGGTTTAGACCCAAATAAACTAGACCATGTTTCCAAAAACGCAGAACCATCTTTTGGAGCTGTAAAAAGGTAGAATCATGTAGCTCTTCTTTCTGGGTTATGCATGTAGTGGCAAAACATGGCAAACTTTGACA
This sequence comes from Chaetura pelagica, assembly GCF_000747805.2. Taxonomy (NCBI): domain Eukaryota; kingdom Metazoa; phylum Chordata; class Aves; order Apodiformes; family Apodidae; genus Chaetura; species Chaetura pelagica. Next base: position 598,950 of record NW_009954232.1, on the reverse strand, counting down.
CTGAAGGTAAACTGCTGCCACTGTCCTGTCTGTCCACACCAGATTTTAAATAAACTACCTTTTCCTCTGATAAATTTAGCTTTAAAGTTTACTCAAACTGTAGTGTTTGGTGGAAACAATAGTGTAACTGAAGCAGACTCAGCTTCAAACTCTGTAGAGATCCAGTGCTGATGCAACGATAAGCTGCCTCTGAACACCTTGACTCTTTTTCTCTTCTGTTGCAGTTTCACCCTCATTAACATACAGAAATATATTTATGACTATCTCCTGAATATATAGTAATGCAGTAGCTTGGAGGGGTTATTTTGGCTTCTCATTATCACTATCGAAGTTAGAGACATTTTAAGTTGAATTCCTCTCATTTAATTTAAAGCTGGCTTAAACACTTTAAAAAAATATTCTGTGCCCAGAAAGAAAGCTAGAAAAAAACTCCCAGAAAAATCCCCAAATTATAATTAATATGTGATTAATTAATATTCTGTGGTATTTAAATTTTATTATACTTACTATTCAGGATCTGAAACAAGGTCCAGAGCCTTCATTACATCTTCTAGCAGAGTGTCAGGTATAAAACCATTATCTGAAGAAGTATCAAAGCTTCTCATTAGAAAAACAAACAAAATGCTCTCCTGAAGTACAAATTTACTAGTGTAAATACTGCATAGCTTTATATTTAAAATTTGCAAACAAATGGTCGTGTTCTAGAAGAAACACAGTTTTCAAAAAATTCTCTCACACTTCAAAAAAAATAGGAGTGCAACATAGGAACTGCAGTCTTCATACACTTAAAAGCATACTTGCTAAGAATCAGACCTCTATAAAGTAATCTCCACTAGATACCTTAGCATAACTGCATTTTTTCCCCTTTTGATTAGTTAAAATAGTACCTGAATGTTAGAATTCCTCTGTTTTTGAAACATAAGAAAATTTTCTCTGTATGCCACATTCAAGAACAAAGATCATGAAGAATGCAATCACAGAAGATAATTTCTTTTATGAAAATGTAATATACAATAAATAAAATACTATTTAAGCTTTATGTTAATTACAAAGAACATTACAAAGTTAAAAAGATTATGCTTGAAGAACACTACTTCCTATTGTTAAACTCAGCTTCCCTTACTGCAGAATTATCAGAAAATTTATTCATGTCACTTGTAGATTTAACTATTGAAAATTAGTTGTCTCAGGTATTTAATTTCTCGCAGCTCAGGTATAAACAGTGTATTACCCCGGCATTGAAAGGTGTCGCAGGCCGGTACCGGGGGGGGCGGCTACCGGCTGTCAGGATGTTTCTGCAACTTTCCTCCCCAATGTGGAGAGGTTTGTGTGTTAATGGATTTGAAATTGCAGTACTTGGAACAAATTTTATAAATGGGTCCTATTTTTTTAAGAGATATCCTACACAATGCATTATTAATTACTATTTGGAGTTTCTCTCTATTGAATGAGTACACTTCCATAAAAAAATTAATAAATTTCAGCAAGAAGTACAGCCCTTACCCTCAGGGTCATATGTCTGGAAAACCCTTCTTGCTTGTTCTGAAGGCGCTTCAGGAGCAACAAGAGCCATATCCTTAAGGAAAAAGAAAAAAAAACCCAACAAACTTACAGAATATTCTTAATTCAGATACAGATTACTAAGGAAATATTTAGACATTCTACACAGCTTTGGATCTTAAATTAATAGCAATTTAAATACAACAGAAGACAAATTAAGGTAATTTGGAATATTACTGGAAGTGGCATAAACTGATTATGAAATGCATTAAGGATTATTCTGTAAACTTCTAGACAGATTTTATGTCTTTTCATGCAGATGTCATGGCACAAAAGCTAATCTCTGGTGGAGATTTAGATCTACAGTATCATTATTCATATCTGAAAATGCACATATATATGTGTATATATTTCACTGTGCCCAGTGAAATTTACTGAGTGTAGTATGTGTACACTGAAACATACCAAAACTCATTTAGATGCAAAACTGTTGACAGAATGTTTTGAAGCCCATTTCACAGAATGGCAGAACATAGATTTGTTAGCTGCACAAGAAAGTATTATTTCAATAGTAGCTATTGTAATGCTGGTATTTATCTGTGACTTTTTTCATCTCAAATACAATTATGCCACCCAAAATATATGCAGAGGCACATGTCTGTCTTCTATTGTAAAAGCAGCAAAAAGCATGGTCACCTGGTTTTATGCCAAAGTTATTCTAAAAAAAAGTAAATTGAGAAGTTATTTATGAGAAATGAAAGGAAGCATAAAAGATAAGAAATGCACTTATTCAAGACATCCTTTAGTTTAAAAGATACAAAGACTTGATGTTCAAAGAGAACATGAAACTCCAAAATAGATCTCCAAAACCTGCTCAGTAGGTAGGAGTACTTAAAATCATTCATCTCCTCTTGCAAATTTACAATCATCTATGTTTTTTTCACATACAGAGGAAAATGAAACAATTACATAGAGGAAAACACTGCATTTGACAATATCCTTTCTATAGTTTTTCTTCCTCTCAAGGTGAATTTGTAATGTTACGTGCTATGCTATGAACAGTAAACACAAAATCTCAGAAACCGCAGCATTGACAGGAATCTGAACAATGTTAAACCCTGGCAAATTTGCTTTTCTTCATATTGTTTTAAGTAAATTGATTTATTAAAAATAAAAAAGTTACCTTCAACTGTTTTATACAGTATACATAATATTTTTTCTTATTATTTCTAGTTCAGCTCAACTTTGCTTTCTGAAGATGACAAATATTCTTAAAATAGAAAATCATGACTAGTGTGTTCTAACATTGAGCTCTGGTCTAAACGGTAGAAGTCTGTAGTACTTCATTTAAAGGAAGGCACAGAAAAGAAACCAGAACATGTAGAATTAAAAGATGCAGATCTTTTAACAGATTAAGAGAACTGCTTTCAGGAAAGAACAGAATCAAATAATACATCTGACCAGAATTCCACTCTTACTCAGTTTCTCGTAATAGCTGACTCCAAATCAGTTAAGAATTTAAGTATACACCTAATGGTATCCAGCATACACTTTAAAACTTTCCTGAATGAAAGCCAGCTGCCTAGAACATGCCAACAGGGATAAAATGGAACACAAAATACACTTAAAAATAACAGGCAACAGTTTTACTTTAAATAGATGAATGGTACAGCTATTAATGGCATTAAGGTGCACACATTGGGGGTTACAGAGCTCCCCTCACTTCCATGTACAGGAGAGACAAACATTAGGTATTATACAAGATTAATTAGACAAACAGTTAGGAGGCATCTGCCCTGTCCTCCAAGGCTCTAAATCACCAGCCCATTATATTCGTTCACTCCTATGGGCTACTCCTTTGCCACTCAAGCAGGATGCAAACATCTACATTGCCAATTGATGCAGTGCACGGAGGGAAGGATTTGGGTTCAATTGCTGTGGTGCACTGGGGGGTCTTGATGTCTCATCTTTACTCGCAATTAAGTTTGTGCCAAATGTCAGTCCTAGAAGCACACAAGGCAGAGGCAGAGCCCATTGCTTGAAGCTCTTGTGTCCACACTGCAGATGAGGCTCTCTGAAAGGCCTCCTACTGTGCAACTTCCATGTGCTGGCTCCACCAGGAGAGGAACAGCTTTCAGGACTTCTGTATTGCATATGCCAGCAGGATTCCAAATCTAGATGCAATGCAAAATAAGCTCTCCAACATGCTAAAGGACTAATGTAGATGGATCTGGTGCACCATGTCTGTGGGAATTCTCCTAGTTCCTGAGATGTGACTTGACTTACCAGGACTAAATTAATTCTGGCTCCAGCCTACTGCCTTCTCTTGCTGCACAAGTCTCACCTTTCACTGTGACTGGACTGCAGAGCTCATCCTTAACTCAGAAGCAGGCTAGCCTGCAGATAAACTCCTGTACTCTGCAATTTCTCCCATCATCCTGTCCTTGAAAGCTCCACATGTGAAAGTGTAGAGAATAAATTAATTTGGGACAAGTCCCTTTGTCCCTCTAGTCTCTCCTAGTGAGAACTGCTTATAAATTGCTTGATATGCTGGAAATATAAAAATCTAAATTTTTTATTAATATCATAATAATGTAATTTTAAGGATCTATAGACATGACTAATTTGTAACAAAAGCATTTATGAAAAATATTCCAGTGATTTTATAAATTAATGATAACTAGAACAGTTAAAGAAAATAGTAACATCTATAGCTCAACATAATTAGTTTCATGATGCAGTTGTTGCATATATAGTCTGTTATAATGGGTAACACTTATGTGATTACATAAAATACCTACATACTGTAAAATTTGATAATTTGATATACTTCAGAACTGGAAAAAAAATAATTTTGGGGGATCAGTATTACAAAACTTAGTAAGTAAGGGTAGTATTCACTATCAGTGAATTACAGTAAACTATTGCAATTAGTTTTTCATTTAAAGTAGATGATGCTATAGTATATATAGGTTATTAACAACAAAATGATCAGTGATTTCAATATTCAAAATTTAACTCTAAAGAGGGGCTATTTTTATGGTAGGTTCTTATTAATGAATTAGGAGCTCATCAAGTCAGTGTAACAATGAAGACCTCTTAAAATGGAAGGATATAACTAAAGTAACTTCCAACTCCACATATTATTTCAAATGCAAACTACACAGTTATACTTTGCTTTGGGAATATGCAGTTCTTTCCATAAAATCTTAAAGTAATTCAAGAATAAAGACTATAATTTGTGTTGTACTCCCTCCCTGCAAATTATCTTGTTAATGTATACTTTCCAGTATCATGTGATGCAAACCAAAATTTTACAAAATACGCCTCCTGCAACTAACAACAGCTATAGTTTTTTGATAGTCTAATTGCAAATACTGTTTATTTTTCTTGGCATTTTGATTTTCCAGGCCCTTAGTTATTTCAGTACATGTGTATGTGGGAAGAAGTTTGAGATTAAGTCAGTGACTGCGTTACTCAGCACTGATAATACTCCATGTCTTTCAGCTTAACTTTTAAATATGGTAAAGTCTCCCAATTGTTACATATCAATGCTTTTTAGTGAAGCGTGATTTACTGATGCTCTAAGGAAGTTAATTTCAGAAGGAAACTTAGAAAAGTTACTTGCCTTGCAGAGACCCCACCCTCATCTTCAAAATAATTCTAACTTTTCACTGAAACTGTTGTCCTATAAATAGTTAAAAAAACAAGGTTTTAATTACGTATATAAAAATCCCATGTCATTCACTTCCAGGATCCAGAAAACTTTAAAGTTCCAACTAGTCCATATATTTGTATCCAGGGAAATAGAATGTAACTTATCTCCTTCAAGCATCAAAGCTGAAAATGTGACAAACAAAAACATACTTCAGCTGCCCAAGCTGATATTTCATCACATGTGCCAAAATATATCCCCTATCCCAGCCTTATGAATTGTATTTTGATGTATCCCATGCATTGAAAGTTCCTTATAAGGGAGTTCCATCATCAGTTAATTATAATAATTATTTCCAATATTAAGCACAACACGAGCCAAAAATACTCCTCAGGACTACTCTGCCTACAAATGGACAGGAAATTAACCACTATTTCTGTACTGTTTTGTCTTTTTCACAACAGGTGCTTTATACCTTCACCACTACAAACTATTCCACTAAAATATAGCTAACTAAATTTCAGAAACAATGTATTATTCAAATTATAGTAAAAATACTGTTTCACGGAGATGACTGCACATTAGTCATTATTGAACATTATGTTCATAGAGTCTACTGCTCATCTTTAAAAATCAGACAAAAGTCTGGTACTTTAACTGAAATGCAAACTCAGAAAAAAAAAAGTAAAAAAGCTTATACTTGGAAGGGAACTAGGAAGTTGGAACTGAATAAATAGATTACTACTAGAATCACTTTTCTTCCTAATAGTATTTAAAATAGACTCAAAATTATCAAGGAATATGATTTTTGTAAAAAAGATTAGTGTGATAGTCATGGTCATTAGTTAAGTATATTTACTTTGTAAGTTTTCCAAATCAGAAGTGCTCCCACAATATATTAAATTGAGAGCTTAGCAGTCCATGGGAAATGCATTCAGTTTTAATTTGTGAATCTAGAAAAGCTTCCCTTAATTATGTTGGGTTTCTTTCCTTCCTTCTTTCATCCCTCCTCCTTTGTTTCAGAGGGCATCTCATACAACAAATGGTAGTGTTTTACTTTGAATTTTTAGATTATATTTTGCTGGCTCAAAAGTGCATATTGAAACTGCTAGAACTACCCTCTACCCCCAATCCATTTTACAAGTTTTCATCTAGGCTTGGAAATAGCATGCAAGGAGTCAGTACAAAGTTATTCTCTTATTTACCTCAGCAGTATCAAAATGTGTAACATTTCAAGAGAAAGAATTAAGTGACACAAAAATTGGAATAATTCAAACATAAACACACGAAAAGTGACATCATCTCTCAACTACTTCATATAGAAATACTCAACCTCCCCTGCTGAAAGAAAACAGATGGATGACAAGTCTTTTCCCAAAAGGAAGTAATTTGCTTATTTGTTTAGAGGCATATACAATTACATTTCGTGGTATCAACCAACGATGAACAATGTCCTTAAATTATCATTGTGAAAGCTGTATATAATGGGATGAATTAACAAATTTCTAAAACTTCGGAGAACATATAGATATGACTGAACAGCTGAAATTAGTCAGAGAATTGGGGTAAACAGTGAGTATTTTAGGATGGTAAATCCCAAAGAATTGGTTAGCTTAACATCCAAAGTCTTATGCCTCTCAGTTTAAATGACCCCTACCTTACAATTTCTGTGTCTCAAATATAAGAACAAATACTGCAAAACCTGAGTTACTTCTGTATGATTTGAGTAATAAGTCCTCATTATTGCTACTCACTATATTATGGGAAGCATGGCACTTCTGACAGGAGCAATGCAAGCATTACAGAACCTTGACCTAACTTGTAAGTGTTCTCACTTCAGAGTTCCTGCCACAAATTGTCAAAAGGCCTATCACTGCCCAAAGATTCAGCTTCCCAGTGTTCAAATATGTCAACTTCTTCAGCACACAACCACAGAAAATGGAAGACAATCACACTGCTCTTTAATACTTTTCACATGCAATTTCCTCAATATAGATGGGTATATTACCATACTCCAGTCTTGGTAAGTCAATAATGTGACCTTAGGTTCCATGGTTACAGCTTTCTCTGCCCAGCTCCACATTTTTAATTACTAGACTAGGCTGAAAAATTTAACATCTCTATAGCTAGATCTCAACTTTGAGGACACTATAACTGTATGGCAGGGACTCTTAAATTAACAGCTAATAGAAATATTTGAAGACTTGCTGCTGATTTGGCAGGTCAGAATGACTTTCAAGAATAGAGCAGCATTCATCTCCCTGCTTTTCATCAGTGCACAGAAAATGTAAATCCTACTTTACCCCAGAAGTTGTTTCTGCAGTTGCTTCATGCATCTCTGTTCTTTATACTAGATATCCAGACTGTCCCAAAGAGAACCAATTCCACTTATTCATGGAAATAAAAGAATCTGAAACCACATGCTCTGTAACCATTTCCTGAAGTGGAATTAATCAAAAACTGATTTTGTTTTCTTCTCTGAGGAAGTAAGACTTTTTCAAAGTCTGATTACCTGCAATCACTGGTTATGGGTGTAAAAAAACAAAAGGAAAGGCGTAGATATTTCTCACTACTTTTCCAAAGCAAAGGAGTTCCTAAGTTAAAGCATAAGCACAATTTATTTGGATATACAGAGGTTACTTTTGCAGAGACCAGAGTTGTTAAGACATATTAGTAACAGTTGAATTTTTACACATACATCTTATTTTCCTTCATGGTCATGGTCATTCTCTGTTGGTATTCTGAGATTAAATGCTGTATCAAATAACACTCCCCCTTAGCCCAGTTCTGGTAAACACCACTGACCCAAATTCAAGATCTCCTATAGCAGTGTCAGTATTTGCTCTGTTGAACTTTGATCGAAAAGATTGTTTAGGAAGAGAAGTGAAAGTTCTTTCTTCTGAGAGACAGTACTATCAAGGACGCTGAAGAAAGGTCCTGAGAATATGCAGAACAGGTTACAATGATCAAAGTTAGAAAAATAAAAAAATGTAATCCAAAACCATAAGTACAGTCCTAACACAGCAAAACAGGCACACTTTGCTTGAAAGGCAGTAATTTGTAACTTTTTCAGATATCCCAGCCAGGTGTTTCCTCTGCTTATCTGATTCTTCAAGCTTTGATAAGCAACAATACTGTTAACTGAAAATGGATAGCCGTATCTGTTGTGACCTGTGTGCTCCAAGACCTGGGAAAAGACTAAGGGATTTTCTGAAACATTTTCAGAGCTCTGAATTGTCCCCACGGACAGTTTCAATCACCTGAAGTCACACCAGACACTTATTCTGTGCTGTCTTTCCACTTTCAAAGAGTCTGAATTCAAACTTTCAGATTATGTGAGTCTGTATGTCAACAGATAGTATTTACAAAGCAGCTCTTAACCTGCTGCTGTTCTTTCTATTGTTTGTGCTGAAACATCTTGTTATATTTCACTAACAATTCAACCTGTTTATATTCTTTTATACAGTGTCTGACTACACTATGCGATGCCTCAAACTTCTGACTAGTCTCAGCTTGTTATAACTTCCTATGTTACCAGCATCATGAAAACAACCAAGAACAGACCACAGAGTATTTGATCCACAGCACCACACTCTTATCCCTACATTAAATAATTCAGGGCTCCCCACTCCTCACTTCTTTTTCCCTACAACCAAAAAAAAGGCTGTAAGTTTAAAGCTGATTTTTAGAGGACATTTACAATATTGTCTATTTGTGTTAGCACCATCTGACAGACCATGCAAGGATATTTAGTGTGTCAGATGAAAGTTTCTTTGTTTATTTCTGTTGGTCTGAGGCCATTTGAAAGATTTTCATTCACTAATAGAAAGGGGGGGGCAGGGAGAGGCACAACTGATGGCTGCTTGGATTTAGTTTCTGATGAAGAACCTACATCCTCAAGGAAATACTCAAGATTTTCAAGGAAAATCTACCTAGTTGCAAATTCAGAGTCCATGACCCCTAGGAGTAATAGCCACTCTTATTTTTTCAGTAATAGTTAAGTTTGGATTGCTGAGCATCAAGCAACTTTGTGGCCTTATACACACACAGTTGTAATTGAAAGAAAGAAAATACGCTGGTACTAACTAATTACAGTTCCCTGCTAATATTTGCCTCCCTTCCCAACTATTCACACGTTTTTCCAGCTCTATTACAATACACATAAGCATTAGAGTTCTGAAGAACTAACTAAATAGGTAATACAAATGTTTGGATCTCCTTTCCAACTTCACTACAGCTTGTTCTGCCGATGAGCATGCAATATTTTTTGCTTAATGCAGTCTACTTTAGAAATGAAAATAACAGAAGATGTGAGGTGAAGCTTCATTTAATGTTTCCATATTCTGTTTTCTTTCATTGAGAAAGAACAAGTCAGTGAAGCAGGTGACTGTGGATCAAAACACTGTGATGAGTACTTTCATGTTTCTATGTTCCCTATAGATTATCCACTGCATTTCTCTGCATGGTGGCACCAAAATACCTAACTCTAAGTAAATGTTTGACTGGGGACAGGTCAGATAAGTCCCAGGAAGAAAACCTGCTGATGGTCTCTTCAATAAAATGTGCTTTAATCAAACTTTTAAGGAAGAAATTATTTCTGAAGTCCTTTCTTTCTACCTCAAATTTATTTTAGTAAAATGAGGGTAATAATATTTCTGTACATACCAAATAAATTTTGACAATCAAGATATGGAGATGAAAAACATGCAGATAGAATAAAGTCTCTATTATTTTAGTAATGGAGGAAACTGCTGACCCTGTAGACATTTTTTAAAACTAGGAATTGACGCATCTGTCACTATTCATGCAGAGGCAGTTATAAGAGAACTTAAGCTCAATTAAATGCTTTAGTCCAGATTTTTATTTTCACTTATAGTTAAAAGTGTTATCTTCAGCCCAAAGATGCTGTGCTGCAATTTGCTTATTCATTGAATAATATATTCTGGCAGACAGCAACAAATGTCTATAGTATGTAATTAAAAATATTCTGAGACAGAAATACAAGGTGGATGATCCTTCATTCCACAGTTATAAGGACAATGTTTACAGCTGTACTCCACATCAATGTAAAAATCTGAGTGAAGCACCTAAGTACTCAAGAAAAGCAGCTGCCTTTCTTTGAGTAGGGTGGTATGCAGAATTTCAGTAAAACCTTTTGCTTGCGCACTGAAGAAAGGTCCCCAAGATTTCAATGAAGATTCTGTCCTGTTGCCTAATTTCCCTAC
>NW_009954232.1:588103-588551 GCF_000747805.2 Chaetura pelagica | reverse complement strand
AGTAATCTAAAAAAATTACTTTCTTCTAGATTTCCAGGCCCAAGTACTCAGCTAATGATAAAAGTGACTACTATTCTGCTTAACAATTACCTAATGTTCTTCTATTTAAACATAAGGGCTTAGGCTTCTGTAAATCATATGCAGCTTGAAAGAATTAAAGTTGTATTTGTTTTTTTCAAACATAACCTGCACTGATTTTGGCTCCACACTCCATTTTCCTCTTTCCATTCTGAGGATTTCTTTCTCATTTAACGAACCCCCCAATAAGCTACAAGTTTTATCCTCAGTATCAAGCACCATTGCAACAACCACACACACTACTTTAACAACTTGTTGATTGACCATTGGCCATGGACTCAAGTTCCTTGCTGTACATTTTTGCATCTAGCTTCAACTGATAAAGTAATGGATTGCTGATACAAATCCTGCTTCCACTGTAACTGACATC
>NW_009954232.1:569708-588043 GCF_000747805.2 Chaetura pelagica | reverse complement strand
AATGTAAATATTCAAGGACTCTTGAAACTTTTATACACCCTTAGGCCCTACTTCTTTTCCCACAGAAAAAATATGGGAAATTCTTTGACAAGGCCATATTGCTTCCTTTTCAGACTTTTTAGTTCCTAAGATACCAAGGAAAAACAGAAGTTTTTCACAGCCTAAGTGGAGTTCAGTGAAGAAAGAGCAACAAATCAAGCGATATTGGAGGCATGAGATGTTGATGCCCAGTTACTTAAAAAAAATCAGCAAACAGCTCTCAACATCCTAAAAGAAAGAGCATTAGAAATTATTTCTACCTGGAAATGGTCACTGTATACACTAAACATTAGAATGTAATAACATTCTGGACTAGTACACTTGACTTGTATACCAGAGTAATTATGCCTATTTGCATCATACTGCAATCCACATAACAAGGAAGTAACTTAGATGGTATAATTCAGAAAAATTGTGGATAAAAATTCAAAATTGAAATAAAAATAACTTTTTAAGGAAAGCCTGTTAGGGGAGAGAGTAAGGTAGAAGGAAAAAACATCCAAAGGAGGATAAGGATTTTTCTATTACCATGGAGTAGGGAAGAGTGAGCATTTATCAGACACAAAGAATTCAGAGAAGCTCTAGTGTAGAATTTGCAACAGAATCTGAAAAAAAATATTCCGTGTGCAATATGGACTAATTAATTTAAAGGATTTTTAAATTTAAGTTTAAAGGTAAAGAAATACTGCTAGACATAAGCTTCCAATATATTGTTAGGGGTTGGTCAGCTTGTTTTTCTGAGAAAAATTTCTTACTTTTTTGTGTCCTCTTTTTAAAGATTAGGCCAAAGTTTTTCTAGAGAAATTCAAAAGCTAAAGAAATTATGGCTTTAACTGTGCAATATCGTCTTGCACTTATTTTCAAGATTTATACCTAAAATATTAATGTGTAAAATATTAAGTACAGGAAAGTTCATTACTAATAAGTAGTAATAAATATACTAGTAAGCATATTCCATAAACATATTTAATTTGAAACAAGTGTTCTATAAAATAAAAAAAAAGGACAATAGCTTAAAATCTTCAACTAAAGTAATAGAAATCCTGTCGTAAAATTTGGTCTAAGATGTTAAACTGAGAACTCATCTCAAAAGCATTTTATATGTTCCACAAACTACAGTGTATCCCTAAAAGAATATAAGGAATTATCATAACAGTCCTGATAAGTTTTTTTAATCTAGAAGAAAAACCTATGATTGTAGATTAAAAATTGCAAAAATACTGTCAGGAAGATTAAACGACTAACTGGCACCTACATATAACAACTTCCTCTTTATATCTCTCTTGCACTATAGAAGTTTAAGACAATCCTTATCCCAGTTATGGTGCTCTAAAGCAAACCCTTCCCCAAGCCCAATAAACTAAGCTCAAACCAAAAGACTTCACGACATTTTATTTGATGGCATTAAATCATTTACACAAATCTTTCTTCAGGGGAAGGCTTAGTGACTACAATTTTACACTAAAGCCACATGAAAATCACCTTGTAGCAAGATATGAATTATGAATTTATGTGGTACCTAGCTGCCTGAGGTTACCAAAAATCAAATCTAACATACCTTGGCAAAAAAGACTGTGAGGTGTGTTTCACTGCCAAGTATCCAAATGGGAAATTTTGGAGACTTCAAATATGAACCAACCTAAAAAAGCAAAACAAAATCAAAACCACAAAGGAAACCCAAAAAACACACCTAGTTAGTGATCAAGTTAATGACAATCCAGTTAGTGAAGTCCCAATTGCTCTGAAAACTAATATAAAACATTCAATAATATAACTTAGAATCTAATTTTGATTACTGATTCCCATTTGACTTGGAAAACAATATAGCTTATGATAGTTAGCTGAAATAAGACATCAGTGAGAAAGTGGCATCAATAATGTACCTTATTCCAACCTTGGACACATGCTTCAAATGCTGCACACAAGTAAGTACTCCTGCACTTAACAATACTATAATCAGATGCTAAATGAAGCCTAAATCCACTTGACTTACTAGCTGGTTTTGGATTAATCAATTCAGAATCAATGCTTATGTAATAAATGAAGGGACAGTTAGTTATAAGTCAATACACGAACATTCTGCAAACTACATAATCCTCTCTAAGACTGACATAAATTAAAGGAATCTGATAGAGATTGAAAAGGAAGTAAAGAATAACAAAAAAGTCTGTTGAAAATAGGAGTATTAATGCTGTTTCAAAAGCAGTATTTGTAAAGTACAAAGTTTTACAAATAAAAACCTTAAATAACAAACCGTGTCACAACAGGAAGTAATTATATGGATTAGGTTGTGCTTCACTTACTTTCAGATATTCACAAATTAATACATAAGGTAACTTTTAGATCTTGAACATTTTACATTCAGAGTATATTTTCTTACTAGTAGTTTTACCATTTTATTATGGCTACTTATTTTAAATGGAAGACAGTGATAGCATAAAAAAAACCCAACAAAACTGCAACATTCAAAATAGGAAGTCACTTTGAGACTTTACAATTTTATAACTATCCACATAACTTGCATTATACTTTATTTTAGTAAAAACATATGCTTCTAACCAGCTATATTGAGTAGGTGCAATAAAGTTATAATTTAAATAGCATCAAACAACATTTATTCAAGAAGACACATTTAACAATTTTATTAAATATCTGGTTTAATATAATAATACTCTCAGTTGTAATTAGAAGTTGAACATACTTTAAAAGTCCTTTAATGTCTCCAATTGTGACATGAAGCTTTTAGTAATATTGTCAAAGAAACCCACTACACCTTAATGGAAGAAAAATTCTAAATTATGCATAAGATAGCTTACCTTACAATATCTTAGAGATTCCATCAATGTCAAAAAGCCTACTGTTGCCTGTTTATGTATACCAAGAAGTTCTGTTCAAAACAAAACAAAAAATGTATTCAAGAAAAAATCTGCAAAGCCTCTTTTAAGCCATTTTTTCTTACTTTCTAAGTTGATCAAGTAAGAACAAGTTTAGAAGTCATGCAGTTTTGGCAACAATGGCAAACCATCAAGGTGCAGTCAAAAACAACAAAGGTTTAATAATTTCTCTCTCTACAAAATAAGACCAGCCAAATGCATGGTTTAAAAAGTTTACTGTTGATAGCTTTTTTTCAAAAGTTTTTGCATTTATTAGGTGATGAAGTACTTAAAACTGACACATTTTTTTCTCAGAAAAACTTAAGACAAAGTTATCTTGAACAGAAAAAAGTATATATGCAGATACACACTTTATTTTCCTTCCTTTTTTTTTTCAAGAGTTCCCTACCTATATTTATCTTAATAATTTCACATTCTGAATAATATAACATAATTTTTGCAAATAATAGTTCTGTTAGTAGGAAAGAAAGCATTCACTTAATTTGATTTTTTGCAGACTTCCACAGAATGTACCATACAGCTCTCACACACAGCTGTCAGCAGTAGCTTAAATATTTATGTACTACTGATTGGAGGAGCACTTACAGGCCTTATTTGAGGCTCTCCAATAAAGAATGAGAAGGTTCTCCAAAATACAGACTTAGAAACTAGTTATAATCATAGTATTTGAAGAAGCTCTGGGCTTACACATACATATCCTCAACAGTACAAGTACTTGAAACAGCTCTGCTAGGTCCCTGAACATTATCTAAACAAAGAGCAGCACATACCTGATTCTGCAAATAAACATGAGAACATGCACCATGACAAATTTAATAAGATCTGCATTTCCTTTTTTTCAGAGAATGTTGACTTTTGTATTTGAAAATTGCTTCTAAAACCCTAATTCTCAACCACATTTTTAAACATTGACAATTCAAGTATAACAATGTTATATATATATGTTATATATATGTATATGTTATATATATATATGTTATATAACATATATATATATATGTTATATATATATGTTATGTTATATATATAATTTATATACAATGTCTTTATCATATAATCACAGAATAACAGAATGGTCTGTGTTGGAAGGGACCTTAAAGATCATCTAATTCCAATCCCCCTGCCATGGGCAGGGACACCTTTCACGGATCAGGTTGGTCAAAGCCCCATCCAGCCTGCCCTTGAACACTTCTAGGGACGAGGAATCCTCAACTTCCCTGGGCAACCTGGTCCAGGTTATATCCAATATCAAGCAACATCAATAGTGTATCTGAAAGCTATTAGGTTAACTTTAGCCTTCAGTCACTGGTCCACCCATGCCTCCTTCAGAATTAGTCAACAGAGAAGACACACACAAAAGCAAATCATTGTTCTCAGATGAATTATAAGGAAACAAGGGGAGACTAGCTGCCCTAAATCAAAGTTCATCCCTGTGAATATCCTCACCCCACAGAAAAAATACCCATCACTGGAAGAGATCTGATAACACCAAGGAGCATCTAAGAAAATGAATATGCATGCACCTTGTCAGAAAGTTGGTCAGTTCTTTTTTCAAAGTACTTTTGCAAAGTACTCAGATTTCTAAAAAGGGAGAAAACAGGCGCCTTTATAAAAAACTCGGTCAAAATAACGAAGGCTTTAAAACGTAATGACATCGTCCCCAACCGTATCAGATTGCTGCCACCTAGTGACAATATGAAACACCAATGCTTGGCACGAAGAAAACATAATTACAGCATTATTTGTCTTCTTATTAAATTTATATACTTCATGTAAAAATGAAAGTCTATGAAAAAGCAGAAGGAAAAAAAAATCTACCTCTGTATATCTCCCCGCTGTGGATAACTGTTCAAAAGATTCGAATAAGAAGAAAGTTTTAAAGAGGAATATGTAGATAGTTAAAGAATCAGGATAATTTCACTGGTATTTGTACCAATGGTGGCCAAGAATAATCCCAGTTAATAAATCCTATACTATTTGAAAAGTGTGTGATAATGTAAGAGTCAGAGCCCTAAGTATAATCTGCAAACTATCTGGAAATTCCTCAAGTTTGCAATTCAGTATGTTCTTTGCCACTGATAAAATAACTTACAGTAACTTCAAAATGGTTTTAAAAGAATTTTAAAGATTTAGATATTAATTAAAGATGGTGTATCTAAACAGCTGAACAAGAGGTAAAGTGGCTTTCTGTGACTTCTGAATAAAAATGTAAGGCAAGTGCCATTTTGAAAATTCTATTTCGTAAACATATTTATGTTCATAGCATCAGCTATCTAGCATTTTTCCTGTTCCTGCATTGTGGCTGAATCTTCTTGCTGTAGCTTCCTTGCTGCCCCTGCAAATAAACCACAAACCAAACCACATCCATTGCTTTCTGCAGTTCCTTAGCACCACCTTTCCCTTGTGCCAAGGGATACCTTGCCCTTCAGTTTCAGAAGTTCACCTACTGATTACACCTAGTCATGGAAGTACGTGAAATCACTTTCTCTTATGTTTACAAGGAAAAATCAAGCAGCACAGACAATCAGCTCTGTACAATGCTAATGTTGACCCCTTCAATTTGTAGTTGCTTGACCAAAGGAAGCAAGCAACCAAACCATAAAAACATAAATAAAGAAAACTTCAGAAAATAGTCACCAAACACATTCAGTTCCTGTTATTTTGACACCTGCAGCCCTCCTTCATAAAAATTCACCACATTGGTGGAAAGGATGTTGAAGGTTACAGCTAAAGAGAGTCAAAACACAGGAGAAATGGTTGAAGGAGAAAAGAAAAATCGAGAAAAAGATTGGTAAAGAACATGTGGCAATGTATCCAATATTCAGTTTTGCCCAGGAGCTTGTGAACAGACAAGCTGTTCTTTGTCTTTCTTTCTTAAGAGTCTACACAAATAACTTTGTAACAGATACTGATTATAGAGTTAAGACAGTGAATAAACTGGGTTTTATTATAATTATCTCAAGGACTTGAAAATGGCAGGCTCCAAACAGGAGGTAAGTGCAATTACTCAACTGATAAAAAACCATCAGGACACATAATAGCAGATTCTTAAGATGAATTATTTTCCACTCCTCCTCTTGCCCCAAAGAAAGACATATGTTTCTATGGGAGTTCTGGTTCTGGCTTTTTATGGTAGAATTTACTCAAAACCTAAATATGGAATATTACTCTATGCAAAGAGTTCAGTATTCTCAGAGGTGGTGCCACAAGGGCCAATTAGAGGACAATAACCATCACTTTCCTCCACCTGCTGTCTACACTTCTCATGTAGCCCAAGATGCAGCTGGCCTTCTTTGCCAGAAGACTCATGTGCAACTGCCCACAAGGACCTTGGGTCCTCTTCTACAAAGCTGCTTCCTAGCCAGCCAGTGCTGCCCTGTGCTCTTGCATGGGCTTATTCCATTCCTGATGCTGGATTTTCATGAATTTCATGAGGTTCCTATCAGTCCATTTCTCTAACCTGATGTGTTGACCAACCTTTAAAACTTGCAGAGACTGCACTCCCATCACCCAGGTCATAAGATACCTTATAATTTCAAGCTGTAGCTGACAACTTTGTATTCACTGATATTAACATCAGATATCTTGTGCAAGTGTGTTTTATTTCCACTTGAAGTTTGCTTCAATCAAAGGACAGCAAAGAAGGAGACTATCAAAACAGAAATAGAGCATATTCCAAATCCACTGGTCAGCATCTCATTGTACATAAGTATTACGAACAAGCATAAGCTAGAATCAACTTACTCATTCCTGAACATTCTCTGTCTCCATCCCACACATTAGAAACAGCATGTCCCGTCAAAAGGAGGTTAATCAAACTTTGGCTATATAACAGAAAGAAATAGCCAATTAAAAGGGAGATACAATTTATTTTTGAAAAAGTGGTTCTCTCTAACAAATGAAAAAATTGTGTTACCCAGACAGCTAAGGAGATACTCTTCAAACTATATTTCTTTAATCAGTGCATATTTGTAATTTAACAATGCTAATATGATCTCCACTTTTTCAACCAGTTTGATATAAAAACATAGCCCTGAATCTGAGAACGATTCTGCTGAAAATTCAGCAGTAACAGAAGTATTTCCTCAGAACTGATGCACTAGATGGAATAAGCAGCAGAAAAGGCATGCTATGTTAAGTGTTGGTTTTAGCTATTATAAAATTATAATTGAATCTTTGTACTAATGTAATGTAATAATTTTCTAAAAGAATGACCAGTTACAGAAGAGTAAAAAATTAGCCCACTAATTTATTCTAAGTCATAGTAACCACATTTTGCAGCTTACCTTCCATGACCGTAAACAGGATCTATCAATGGCTCAGTTGCATCTTCTATTTCATTTTTTATGTTTTCAATACCCTGCAGAACAATTACAAACATTTTTGCAACATCTACAACAACAGAATGCAACAGTAAAACATGAGGAGGCTGATGTGCTTATATTAATTGATACCTAAACACACTTTCTCTTGACAAGAGATGGCAGGAACATAGAACGAAGTTTTTATTCTGGCAATGTACTTCAACATGAATGTGGATACCATTCCACCTATTTATCTAATTTGACTTAGTTTACCAGTTGAGTTGAGTGCTCACCTTTTACAGAAAAAGTGTTACATAGTCACATTCTCTTAACAAAGAAACAAAACAAACAAAAAATATTCAACAACCCACAAACCTTTGTCAGTATCACAGAATACAGAAAGAGCAATACTCCAAATCTGTTTGGCCACACTGAATATTGATCCCAAACAGCATCCTTCAGTTCAGGGAAGCTCTTAAATGCTCGTTTACTAAAGACAAAAAAAAATATTAAAAAAAAGGAGAATGTATTTTATTAAGGATTAGAATAGTGTCTTAAAATAGAAACAAGAACTATTAATACTCAATGTGAAAACATCCAGGTAAAAGCAGAGTAGAAGTTTTGTTATATACAGAAGAACACAGCAGCTGTTCTGGAGTTACTCTAACTGCCACAAGGTCATTATTATTTACCCATCAAAACAACATAAATAATTCTGGGGCAATATGCAAAAATAAACATTTTTTGTATGCAAACACCAACCATAAAGATACATAAGCTTGTTGGAAAGTTGAGTGGCTTGAACCAGTAAAACACTGGTTATACTGGTATAAAACACTGTTACTGAAATTGGGATAATGTTTGCAATATATAATGTTCTGAAAGACATTCAATCCATAGCCAGTGTAGAAAAAAAACTTCCGCTTAACCAGGTAAGACTATCTGTCAAGTTTTCAAAGTAATTATTTCCCATAAGAATTTGATTTTGTTTGACTCTAGCTTTGGAAAAATCAAAATTTTCAAAACCACAAGTGGCATGTGAACATTTGGAAAACTATGTAGTTGCTGCCTGAATGGTAAGGTAACACCAGGTGATCATATGTTTATAAAAAGTCAAATAAAAACAGAGGAAAGGAAGAGATCCACCAAGATTTCAGAGAACACACTTTCTATTTCTTGGGATATTTAGAGCTAAATACTGCTTTTCAGAACATAAACATTAGTTCTGTTGAGTAGATCAATCACTCTCTGCTTATCTTACACAAACTTAGGTATATTATTTTCTTTTTGATTTCTTACTGTAATTAAAGTCTTGTTTAAAAAAGAAACACATCTGCAAAAATATACCCATAGATAGGTTTACTCTGGCAAACACTTGAGGTTTTTAAACTAACTTTCATTATTAATAGAGTATACAAGGTATGCAAGGCAGTCAATTCCAAAATCCATCACTCATCATGCTCTGAAGGAATGTGCCAGAGCATTCACTTCCAGTGTGAAAGACTGAGAAAAACTGGAGTAAGTACCACATGTCCAAACATCAAGGGGCTGAGGAGAGGTAGGGGGGCAAAAAATTAGTGTTTTGATCAGGTAAGGTTACAAAAATTTTGTATTCTTTCTTCTTGACAATGGGTTTAAAGAAACTATAATTACTACTGATAAAATAATCAGTAGTTATTTGAGTTCTAATTGGTAAAATTTTCCATCTCAAGTGTTTTTTAAAATTCTGTTGCTCTTTATTCTGGGGACTTATTTGTATAATGATTACAACTGTTCACTTTGAAAATAAAAGATTGTTGCCTTTAAAGATAAACTCACTAGAACTTTAAGCTCTGTATTTACACCCCTAAAATAAAACAGTGTTTAAAGTATGAAAGAAAAATCAGTATTGCATTAGCTCTGTATTTACACCCCTAAAATAAAACAGAAAGAAAAATCAGTATTGCATATGCAACATTTTAATAAATGTTTCTTATGTTGTCTCAAATCAGGAAAACTACTAGATGACAATTTTGTTTTCATTATATATAGCACAAAGTATTTCAGAGAGAATCACCTGTGAAGGAGACTGTATAAAGAATTCAGCAGTAACATCTTTAAGTGTGAATCTTAAATAGATGCATTTGCATACTTGAAATGCGTAAGATATTCAGCCAATTTTGCACATTACATTGCTCCATTTTTATCATTAAACCTAATGCTTATGCTCAAAATAATACTCCATTTTAAATGGTAAAATGCAAAAAAACCCAAGCCAACAAAACCCCCAAACCAAAACTTGAAATCCAAGTTTAACCTGATGTGTAACATACAGAAAGTTCCTTTCAGGGCTGTGAATATTAGTGAAACTTCAAAACAGAGTATTTGAAATGTTTCAACATATTACTTACTGAATTAATGCATGAAATCGCTCAAAGCCAAGCTCTTCGACAGCCAAGGCAGCTATACACAAGAGACACTTTTCAGCACTACACATGGCAAAAAAAAATGACACAAGATACACACAGCAAGCTAGTATACTTTCAAGCTGTAATCATATTTTTAATTTTTAATCCTCCCTTGACATTTTAAATTGTTAACTGATTAGTATAAACTAATTTACTGCAACATTAAGATTCCACCATATAAATTAGTGTGAACATGACTATTTGGACTAATCAATTCATTAAAAGCAAAAAGCCACCACAGTGCTTAGACTTTAAAATATCTGTCAAATGCTAAGCTGTTGGTTTTGTACAAAACATAGCTGTCACAAAGTCATCAAGCATATGCATACTGTAGATATAATTTTGCAGGTCAACAAGAAGTATTATTTCCTAGAAAAGCAAGCATGATTATTTGAATCATTTTATCCATGTAGATAAGCTGTATTTTTTCTTCAAATACACATTTCTGTTAACAAAATTTCTCAGGATTTTTTTCCCCCTTTTAATTCCTGTTTATTACAAACGAGTAATTATTCTACACAGTATTATACATCTTGTTTTCAAATAAATTCTCATACTTTTCTTTTAATAATGTACAAGTAGCCATTCAAATAAGTGTTGCATCCAAGACAGAAAAAAATACAGCATTAGTGTCTTCCCAAGTTCAACACAGGCTTTATACCTTTGTTCCCTTTGCAACATTTCTAAATCATGGAGATAAAATGAACTTTTACAATAAAATTTTATTTTACCAACAAAAAGTATACTTGTCAGTTTTGTAATTACCAAATTCTGTAGGCGTTAAAATATTAAGGCTGTAGCAGCCTTTAGTGCCATCTACATCCATAGTAGAATAAATACACAAAACAGAAGGATCTGCTTTCTGACAAAGGCCAGTTACTGCTGAATATTTAGAGAATGTCTGATCATCTAGCTAGTTATTTGACTGTATACAATTCATTAAAAACCAGATGCCATTAAGGGCTACTACTCCTGATCAGTTCTTCCCACTAGAATTCCAGAAAGGGCTTTTTATGCCCTTTCTAATTGTATTTTGAAAGACACACTTGATTTGCCTACCTGCAAATGCAACTGATTCTGCAGCAATAGTATACTTTAATTTTTTACTTCAGAAATAAAGCAGCAGTAGTCTTAAAAGTGTCAGTTTTTGTATTCTGAAAAACTACAAGGAATCGCTAAAATTAGGTTACCAAGCCAAGGACTAGGCTTAAAATGCATTTTAAGACATTTTTTTAAAATATAAAAAAACTGCTGAAAATGTTACAGGAACTAATCCTGC
Organism: Chaetura pelagica; assembly: GCF_000747805.2. Lineage (NCBI taxonomy): Eukaryota > Metazoa > Chordata > Aves > Apodiformes > Apodidae > Chaetura > Chaetura pelagica. The sequence continues at coordinate 577,080 of NW_009954232.1, read as the reverse complement.
TCCAAGAACCCATGTTTTTGTAAGTAGAAAGTTAGAGGGACTAAATCATATAAAGCAATCTTTGAACCTGGGAACTTGCACTACTACAGCCAATGCATGGCCAACAAGAAGTCACTGGTATACACCACAAAAGCAGATGAAAAACGCTATTGCATTCAGTAAGTGTGCTCGAATCCACCTTTTGTTCACACAGCAGGATAACAGTTTCATTCTGTTACTACAGAACAGAGTGAAATGGTAAGAGAACTACTATTTGAAACAAAGAGAAAGAAGTAGAAATCCTAAAGAGAAGTGTAACTATTCATAACCCAAACAAGGGCCAATAAAGACAGTGCTTAGTGGGAGAAAAAGAACAAACGGCAATAGAACATGAGCTGTATGAGAAATGCAATTGCATAGAAACTCTGAAATTATACTCTTATCATGCTATGTCTAATCATATTTCATGGTTTTATTATAAATATATTTACATAGTAAATTACCAAATAGCAGCAGCCTGCCATGTGGAATTTTATCTGTAATATTGCCCCACGCACATAACCCATCTCTTAAGTCCTACCAACTATTACAATGCCTGTTTCTGTTCTTATTGATTACAGCAGCCAAGCAAGAAAGGTATTTTATTCCTTTACACTAGCAGTAACAGAACTCTGCATTATTAGCAATATTTCCTTCTCCACATTTTTGTCCCAAGCCTAAACAGGCAAAAAGGCTATATTAAAACAGCAGGACAGAAAAGAAAAACAACTTAAACCCTAATAAATGTAGCTTAAATCCAGAAGAGTACTGCATTATAAGGTAAAATACTGTTTGAACTGTAGAGAAGATACAAGAAGTACATTTAGTGTCTAGTAGGGAACATAGAATATAAACAATGAAAGAGATTAGCATGGCAAAAGCAGACTGTTCATGGTAAAATGTATCCTGCTCTTCCTAAGCACATTCCATGGTATTAAGGAAAAGACAGAACTTGTAGACTTGAACAGAAATATGAAAAATGTAGATATATGATAGAATGGTTCATTAAATGTCAGTGTTGAGAGTAATTACTAATCGAGTGTGCACTTAAAAACCCTTTCTGCTGAACATTTTCTACAGCTAAAAGTCGTCAGAATAAAGCAATATATTAATAAACTGGATAGTAAAAGTCTATTGATAACTAGGCTTTACTTCACTTTTCTTCAAAGGAAACTTCATCATATAAGCAAGAGCTTCAGAGATAACTAGAAAATTCACAGAATTTAGGAACTTCAAGTTAAAACTGCATTATTACCTCACAAAGGAAATATTTAATTTTTGTAATAGAAAAGCTATAGATACCACTTTCTGATTAATACTTTCTCTTAATTAAAAAAAATTAAAAGCTCATTTCGGCACTCTTATGTCGTAACCTGTTTTTTCAATTAAATTACATTTCAGTTATTACCCTTTGAGCCATCTAGAGCACATGAAGCATCTCATAGAAGCTGATGAAGATGACTTGTAACATAAAAGAGCTCCAGCACTACTAATTGCTATAGCCAGTTGCGCACGTACAAATCTACTTGTACAATTCTTACTTTGTAGTTATGCCACAAACTGACGAATAACATACTCCTTCCATCAAAAGATGGCACCTCTACAAGCATGTTCTCATGTGAAGAGATTTTCATACTTCTTAAGGGACACATTGGGAACAAAAACTAAAAGAAAAAGAAGCTTATCTTTTAATATGTTAGATATCTCCTAATGAAAGATTAATAAATACACATCTCAATGATCACATGGCATCTTTACAAAACATGTTCTCATGTAAAAAGTTTTTCATAATTCCTAAGGGACACACTGGGAACAAAAAGTAAAAGATAAAGAAGCTTATCTTTTAACATGTCAGGTATCTCCTATTAAAAGATTAATACACATCTAGACAATCATGTGCGCACATATCAACTTGTGATGTCACTGGCTCAGCAGCAGTTAGGTATGACTGGATGCCCTATCTGAGATGTTCACCAGATCCTTGATGTCAGTATGTAATGAAGGAATCAAGACATTTGCAAAAAGCAGGTAACTGAAAAATTCTAACCTACAAAAAAATTCTGTTAATCTTCTATAAGGTGATTTGATTAAGCTGTTTTGGTACTGCAGAAAATCAAAGGCAAAAAGGCAACATCTCCATAACAGGAGATCCAGAATTTTTTAGAGCAGCTGAAGTTTTGCAGAATTTCCTACAAAAGCTCTTCTGAACTAAAGCAACAAGTGACAAGTTAAAATATTCCTCCAGTGTTAGGAAGTATGTAGATTTTTCCAAATAAAAGACATATCAGGTCCAAATAAATTACAAAATAAAATTTAAATAATTATGGAAATTGTTAAATTCAGGGGAAGCATGTCAGAACTGCAGTGATAGACTGCACATTCAACAAAAATAATGTCTGTAACTACAACAGTCAAAAATTACCTATTGCGAATGGAATCACAAAGGCAAAAACCCCATCTGAGCAATAGTAACGAGCAGAGGCCTCTCAAAAACAATGTATTACTTCACTAAGTGATGAGCAATTTAGAACAGAAATACATCTTACAAGGTTGCTCCTCTTGGTGACTAGATTCTGCAGGACTTTCAGAAATACTAGCAGTTTCTTCAGTTGTTTTTCCTCTTATCCATGTTGCCAGGCAGTATGACTCAGAATTATCAGAGCAAGCCATTTCCAAAATATCACATAATGTATGACAGAGAAGGTTCTTCTGCTCCTCTTCTGAAAGAACAGAAACATATGTGAGTTAAATTGCTACTAATCAATATATTTTAGAACCCACTAGCATTCTTTTATACATTAATGTTATCTAAATAATTAAGTTTATTAATGGATTTTTAATCCATTCCCTTTCCTAGTAATGCATTTTAATCAAGTAACTACAAAATACAGAACTATGGACAGGCAGCGACCTCACAAATGGGAGTCTAGAAACATGCAGTATACGTACTGTATGCCCCGTAAAATGGCACGGCAGCACACAAACATAAAGTGTAAAACACTTTAAATTTTTTGTACTAGGACATACTTTACAAATAATTAAACCGGAAAAAATAAAGAGAAAATAGAGGTCTCAGTACCTGCACAGTGTCTCCAAGTAGACTTTTCACTGGTAAAAAGCCTCTTCAAAAGGAATGCCTTTGTTATCAAAGCATAAAATAATATTAAAACACAAGACAATACTAACTTTTACATTGCGTCACAAGCAAAGGATTTTTGCATGTTATTAAAAGGATTTCTAGCTGCTCATCGTTCAGTAGGAGACCCTGAGCCTGCACCGTTTACTTATTTTTCCCATTCAAACTAACCAGAAAAGCAGCCTCACACCTAGGTTCAACATTATCGATTTTGAACCTCAAGTATGCTTCAAACACAGAGTATGTATTTACATAAATATCTCCAGACTCCTTGGACTGCAGTAATGGAAGCACAATTATTTTGCTATGTAACTGATGAGTACTACAAGACAGTCCTAGTCACTTGAAGAAACCTGTTTAGTAGTTAAAAAGCCCACCTCTTTTAATCATTGCAAGTCATAACTCATGGATTAAAGAAAATCTATGTACCTCCATATCCCTGCTTTAGTTTCCATTAACACTAATGCTGTAATTAAAAAATTATGCCCTCTTCTCCCATCACAGATCTGTTGTTCAACTTTTGTAGTAATTCACAGCAGCAGTAGGCACTGCAAGGTCTATTTGATCCCCTCCTCCTCACCTAGATGAAACATAGGTCACTTTTAAACAGGCTTTAACTACTCAATTTCAAGAAAGTCGAATTATACATATACCTGGAAAAACACTGTCTGCAAGAACACTTGATATGGTAAAGACTTGGAACTGCCTTTAAGGAGCCAGGTGGTCCTATTCCTTACTCTTTTTACTCCCCCCACATAAATGACTCATAATTGTAAGATCAGAGACCAAACAACTCTGTGGTTTTAAGACCACAGAACTAGGCAGATCCATGTTTCAGAGCGTGACTGATAATAAAATGTTTCTATTGATTGGTTACAACCTAAACAAATAAGAGCTCCTTTCCTGTGGTACAAGTCTTCTGGTGGGATCAGTGTTTATCACTAATTGTCACAGAGGTTTTATGACTATGGCATTACATGCACCAGAAATGCAAACAATTACATGATGTCTGTTGTCTGACCCAGATACCTTCCAGTTCATGAACAGATTAATGCTGCTAACTGACTTTAGTATGTCTCCTCTATCAGTGGACAAGGCATCAACTCAGACCTAGACATAACTGCAGAATTTCATCTGTGTGTAAGAGGATTCAAGAGCAGGTTACCAGAAAAAGCAATCTAGCCCATTTTTGCCTGTCTTTGCAGGGTGCCCCTAAGAGAACGAAGAGCAGCTGCAGGTTAGACAAACTGCTCTAGCAGAACAGATCCAGACTATAGGTCATGTATCTACACAGCAGTCAGAATTGACCAAGACCAGCATTTCAGTGTATGCGCTCAGATACAATGATACAAAGATTCAATGGTGTAAGAAAACAAAAAAAAATCAATCTCACAGTTGGTTGAGCCAATCTGGAGCACATGCGAAATCCTAGGCAAAGTGAAATATATTCACTTGACATAATTCAACTCTTCTGCTATCTAGCATTTTCTCTGGAAGTACATTTCGTCTTTTCTTACATAGTGAATCTTCTTAGGTTTGAATATTGATTACTTCAAATATATCTAATATATGCTAAAGCAACCATTGTGACACAGATATTACACTTCTTAAGCAGAGGGAATTTAAGAAATGAGAAAGGATTATTATTACATTCATATCTGATCTTTTATTTCTCTCCTTCATCCTGCATTCCCCACTTTAAAGTTACGTCTGCTTGGATCAACCTGCAGCATTTCCTCAAACAAATACATTCCTGCAAAATTATAGTTCAAAGTCAGCCCATCTCTACTGAGGTTTCTGTCTCCTCACACTGCAATTATGAAATCAAAACACAACTGATCTGCACTTTTAAAATTATTTATTTTAGTTCCACATTAAGAGAGAAAAGAACAACTTTTGGGCTTACTAATTTGAAACCATTCCTATAATAAATGCATCTTACCTGTACAGGTGCAATCACTGCACAAGGGCCACCTTCAAACTGTTCTAATGCAGTTGATTCAGATTCACTAAAGACAAATCCTGTCAAACAAAAAAAGACTATATTTAGTGAAATAAATAAATAAGAACATATTTATGTATACTCCTTCCCTAACAGAAATGACACCTGATTTATTCACCTTTAAAGATAAGGCAAGTTTTCAAGATTTTTTTGCCCTGATAATGCAACAGACTGTGATTAATTAGATGAAGAAAAAAAAAGTCATGAACAGAGGTGAGAGCAGAGAACTGAATTATTTACCGCAGCAATGAAATAATGATTATAAAGGGCCAACAGCTGTCATTTTAAACAAAAGGATTTTTAACAGTAAAACTGTCACTAAAGGACATGTGGCTAGATAACTGCATAATAGTTTTTCTTTCGTTACATTTATTTATTTTAGATAAATTCAATTTTTTTTGTAAATGGTATTTTTGCTTCACATACATAAAATAAATAATCTTTGGGCCTTCAATGAACATGCATAATACATTTTAATTCCCTATGAAGGACACAGTATGCTTCCCACTGATCTAATTTTTGGCCTGTCAGTGCTTCCTCTTAAGACTGAAATATGCTGAGTAACTCAAATTACTACTTTTAACCATGGAAGCAAGCCCCTTAACGGTGTTCTTTCACAGAAGATATGCTATATTTACTGATATGCTTTTTTTCCCCCTGTCCATCTTTACTTGTATTTCAGAATTATCTTACAATCATGTAACAGAGCAAGTGCTGGAGCAATTACTGGAAAGTTGTTGTTAGTACCTTGCCTTTAAGCTTGTATTCAAGACACGGTGATTCATAGCTTGCATGTCTCACAGATAAATGCATATACAAGAACAATTACCGTGACAAAACTAACACACAGTAACTTACTCACAATCAGTGACATTTTGAACTTTATTCTTTTAAGTGCTGATAAGATCGTGCTGAAGTGACTCTAGTTCAACATAATCTAGAAACCACTAAATGGTAGTCAGCAACTAACCAGCAAGTGCAAGCAAGTGGGGGCAGGGAGAAAGGAAATACACATGCATATTTTTGCAGCACTGTCAGTCGCAGGAAAAAAAAAAAAAAAAAAAAAAAAAAAGTATTCAGTACTTCTCTCCCACAATTTTTCCTTTTCCTAATTCTGTGTCATGACATGCTGTCATACCAAAAGCATTCCTAATCCCCAGCTGTGAATTTGGAGCAGGGATATGCATCCCATGCAAGTGCACTTCCACACTACTGTATGACAGGTACATCATACCAAGCAGCACAAGAGAGGACTACTGCAAATTTTCTAGGCTGTATTTCATCACAGAAGTGACAGCTGTCCAATGACAATGTGAAAATTTTATTTAAGATGGATCAACACAGCCATACTTCTTAAAAACACTGGGTTTCCCCTGTATCTGACAGAAGGCTCCGGGTGTTTTTTAACTGAATGTGCAAAAGTGCATTACAAAGATGTATTTTATATCTAAAACCAAGGTGCACATCAAGCCTACGTTCTTAGACACAGAATCACCTAACACAGAAACAAAGCTCCATTAATCCGTACTTCAACCAACATTTACAACAATGTCATCTCCCTCCTCTGTTAACATGCCTTAGTAAGAACTATCACCAGTCCTTTAAGCTTTCTGCATTAGTTTGTGCAGGCTTATCTATATTAAAAGGTAAGTCTTCCTCTATTTGGAAGCATTACTGCATGCTGTCTAAGCGCACTGCAACAAGAGGGTTTTTTAGTTGTTTTAATGATTGAATCACTGCAAAAAAATCCCAACAACAACATACTTGGATATGGTACCATTAAATCACACAAGAAATCTTGAACTCGATTCCCATTCTTCAGGCTTGTTATAGAAAGCATGAATTGTCTCAGCTTAAGCCTGCCCTATTTTTTGAAATTGCTTCCTAAAAATAAAGAAAATGGAATGTGATCCACCTGAGTGAATACAAATTTGAGACAGAAAAAGCAAAAATTGATATTACACAGAATTTGACAAATACAACCACAGTGAACATATAATACCTAAAGGCATACTTAATTTCTTTCTACCTAAATGCTGTTTGATAAAACATCACGTTCTAGAAGCTGTTAAGCAAAAAAATGGGCTTCAGAGATTTTGATTGTGGTAACATTTCAGAAACCAGCAGTCTAAAGCTCAGCTGGATTCAAGTCTAACTCAGCCTGCAATCAAACCTACTTACCTTTTTTTGCCCTCCACAATAATCACATTTTGGGC
>NW_009954232.1:563353-569637 GCF_000747805.2 Chaetura pelagica | reverse complement strand
ACCACTTGGTGGATAAGGAATTGGCTGGATGATCGCTCTCAAAGAGCTGTGATCAATGGCTTGGATGTCCAAATAGAGATCAGTGATGACCCCTCAAGGGTCAGTACTGGGACTTTATTTGGACTAGTTTAACATCTTTTGGTGACATGGCCAGTGGGATTGAGTGCACCCTCAGCAAGTTTGCTGATGACACCAAAATGTGTGGTGTGGTTGATACAGCAGAGGGAAGGGAGGGCATTCAGAGGGACCTTGACAGACTTGAGACCCAGACCCATGCCAACCTCACGAAGTTCAATAAAGCCACGTGCAAGGTCCTGCACCTTGCTCGGGGCAATCACAAGCACAAAGAGAGGCTTGGCGGGGAATGGATTGAGAACAGCCCTGAAGAAAAGGACTTGGGGCTGTTGGTTGATGAGAAGGTCAACATGAGCCAGCAATGTGCATCTGCAGACCAGAAAGCCAACTGTGTCCTGGGCTACATCAAAAGAAGCATGATCAGCAGGGCAAGGGAGGTGATTCTCTCCCTCTGCTCTGCTCTTGTGACACCCCACCTGGAGCACTGCCCAGTTCTGGAGCTCCCAACATATGAAGGACATGGAGGTCTTGGAGCGAGTCCAGAGGGCCACAAAGATGATCAGAGGGCTGGAGCATCTCTGCTATGAAGACAGGCTGCCCAGGTAGGTTGTGGATGCCTCATTCCTAGAAGTGTTCAAGGCCATGCTGAATGAGGCTTTGACCAACCTGGTCTAGTGGGAGGTGTCCTTGCTCATGGCAAGGGGGTTGGAACTAGATGATCTTTAAGGTCCCTTCCAACTCAAAACATTCTATGATTCTGATCCAGACTAACGGCTGCTTCGTCTCACTCTTAACTAGTCCTATCTATCATACAGCAGTTCGTACTCAAGATTTCAGGAGCAAAATAGATATAATGCAGCCAAAATATTTTAAAAATTAATTATAATTATACTCATGGATAAAAGATAATTTACCTACAGGAAATGTAAAATAGTATAATTAGAATTAATATTGTAGTTATAAATGACCCTATTAAATGCTCCATTGACACCATTTTTTCAACACCACTACTGCTTTACTACTTTAACCTTCCTGTTGGGGTGGAAGGGATGGTCAGATGTAGATTCCTGATGGTAGTCAGTGCTTTTCCCAATATTTAGTTATGGTGACTATGATTTTCTCAAATCTCTCTTTATATCTTTTGTCCACTATTTATCACACAAAAAGTTTTATTATCTTTCTCCAAAAGTTAGCATTTATGAAGGCCCACGTTTCTTTTCTTACACTTCTTAGCTCTTCTACATAGAGCTTGCCAAAATGAACATACGAATTGGTTGCCTGCTCTATTCTTTTACCTAATACTCCACATCATGGTCCTACGAACTACAAAACCCATTTTTTCTGCTATTATGACTACCCCACTGCTCTCCTGCATATTTTTATTATTTGCCTATTTCTAAATTTTTATTTTTTTTTTAACACCAGGACTCTAACCATTAGTAATGCTGCCATTATACAAAGGATACTTGTATACCTTCAGTGTTTTCCACACACAAAAAGAAAGCAGGGTTTACTACAGCAATATCACAACAAAAGTCCCCTTACTGGGTTGTGGATAAACAGCCAGTAAGTCCTAGAAAGGATTGAGGAATGTATCCAAATTAACTGCCAGGCTACCATTAAATTGCACAACAGAGCTGCCAGAAAACTAGGTAAGATGTCAATGTTCTGCCTTTCTCACTCCTTTGTAAAAACAAAAAAAAAAAGGAGTTCTTTGAAACTTCTGAATTTTTATTAAAAATTCTGAATCTGTACCCTGGTGAGAGCCTTCTATGTGAGCAATCCTCAAGGTTGTTTATTTTTTAAGCCTGTCAGCCTTATCCAGAGGAATGAATGGACGCACTAGCACCATACCCTTTCTTAAAAGTAAGGACAATGTCTTTTCAGGTACTTTTTAGGCCCAGGCAGCAGCAAAAAGCTTTAGGGCTCACTAATTTTTTAGACAGTTGTGTTGCAGAACATTTTTAATACTTACTACTCTGTATGTACTTCAGCTACATTAGCCACCACGCCCATTAGCTAGAAAATGCAATCTTAACTTGACTTAATTTACATGTTCACACTCCATTTTTTTCATGGTGAATGGTATCTTCTATTCTTCTCCCAGTTTACCAGTGCTGAAAGGGCACATAATATCACAGACAGTCCTCAAAAAACTGTATTTCTGTCCCAAGACCTAACTTTTCCTTCAGCAAACTTCACAAGAGGCTCTTTGGAATGAATTAAGGCAACTCTGCATTACAGAAGTACACAAAATAATAATTTAAATCTCATATAAAATAAAGGGATTTGAAAGTCTGTCTAAAACTGCAAAATATGGTTATTTCATCTGTAAAGACAGTATAATTACCCCAAAACCAGTATGCCACTCCAAGGGACAAAAGAAGAAAAGTGTCTACCACTATAAAACTGAGACCTACGATCACTCCCTAGAGAAGGCCGTGAAGTTGCTCTTCCCAGCAGGATGCTGCTGCTGCTTTTCCAAAAGCTACTGTTGTCTCACATTTCATAGTAATATGGCTTGTGGTAACTAAAAAGATCACTTCCCATTGGCAGAATTAGCAACATCTACTTAAACTGAAGTTAACATCTTCTACTTATACAGAAGCTTTAAGCTGGTAGTCATCAGTACTTTTTGTTTAAAAATCTCAGTTGTTTTTTTTTCACACAACATGCTAACTCCTGGCAGCAGGCTTGACTCCTAAGTTCTTACTTAATATTTACAGATGCCTTAAAAGCAGTCCACAGACCATGACTTGAACACCACTCACCACGGTTTACTTTGCCAAGTGTCTCCAGCATCAGTGAAGCAAAAGCTTCAAAAGCAGTTCCAGCAAAAGATTTGAAGAGAAAATAATTACAGCAAACAAAAAGCAACAAGCAGGCAAAGAGAGGCCAATCAGTGTAACACCAGCTGCTTACAGAATTCATACTTATCTATACCCTAGCTTTGAATATAAAACGAAAAATCCTTTTCTTTTCTTCCTGATTAACTGTTTACACTGAGTAATATGGAACTCGGAGACAGAAAGCAGACAAATGCCAATACTGTATAAACGACAGTCACCAAAACATTACCAAAAATTTGCATATATATCAATGACTACTTCTCTCCTATTACTCAAACAAATTAAACATTATAAAATTAAACTCAAGAGGAACATTTTTTAAATTTAAGAATTCGTTTATGACTTTGAAGAGTGGCAAGTGTACTTCTTTCACTCAAAATGTATCTGCTTGTCTGGTAAAAGTACCAGTTGCTAGTGACCCTTACTTGATTGTGGTCTACCAATATTACAGCTCCAGCGACTTAAAAACAATACTATAGAATCTAGCTCCTCAACCAAGGATGTAATAAAAGCCAATTTGGTGATGTTTAGAAGTACTATACCAGAAACAAGAGTTTCAGTAATGTAAAAAAAAGGAAACTTGGAAAGAATATGGAAGAGGAAAATGGAATTAGTCAGTCTACTCACCTAGCCTGCAACCTGGAAGCTAGAACCAGATCGAGATAAAACAGACCTTATTACATTGTATGTTATACATATATACATCAACTGTGGTATTAATACCTTCACACCATGCTTTTGAAGTTAAATAGTTGTTTTCAAAAGACTGTCCCTACATCTTTATTTACAAAGACCAGTGAGAAAAAAAGGTAATTTTGAAAGGATGCTGTGCTCAAACCTGCCAGACATTCAGTTGTGCAAACCTGATGTCACGTGTCTTAGGACTGATCTGAAGAGCACCTTTATGAATGGAATTTTTCTCTCAAATCAATGAAGAAAATAACTTCTAACACACTTGTGTTTCTGTGGGGTTCAGCCCTCCTTCTACCTCCTTCTTTCTAACTCCTGTCTATGCCAGGAAACACCAAAGCTCAGACCAAGCCTTTGCAGTACATTCCTCTGTGGCCACTTTGTGATTCATGAGGTTCAAACTGCAAATTCTACTGCAATCATGAAGACAAAAAAATCCTATAAAGTAACAGCACACAAAAAAAACCCCAAAACAACGGCAACAAAGGCTTCACAGCCATGCCTTTGTTAAGTTGGGAATCAAAACAATATATTTAAAGTTGCCAGTGCAGCAAACTGAGGGAATTACTGTCAGTAACTTCAAACGGCATATCCATGTTGATTGGTCACTTCTGCTAACTGCTTGCACATCAGTCTGTCTTCAGTTTTGACCTAACAAATATGATGGTTAATGAGTTTGGTGCATGACAAGGATTCATGGAACACTGCTATCTTTACTGAGAAACTGATTGGTTTAAGTCTTATATTCCTCAGCACACTCCGTACTCTACTCTAAAAGTAAATTATAGTTCTAAACTTCCAAAAAGTTTAGGAAATGAGCAGACAACATTCAGAAAGTATCTGAAATAAACACCAGTGTTGGCACTACATTGTAAAAAACCAAACCAAACCAAACACCAAAAAAGAAACCACACCACCAAACCATTTGTTTAAGCAGGTGTCATTTGTACTTCTTTGATACTTTCTGCACATACCATGCGAAACAAGGGTCTGTGTTTTACATTTTGAAGTCTCGGAAATAATAAAGCTTGATTTACAGCTTTGTGTTTGGTGGTGGTTGTTTTTTTTTAAATCGTGATGAGTCAGTGTTGACAAGGCTCTTTTGCAGTAAGTAAATGGTGCAGCACTTTCTCAACATAATAGAAACTGAAAGTTGGGTAAACATATTATGGTGCTACACAACATAAAGGACTGACACCGATTTTCGATTCCCAGTACAAGGCCTCCCAACACACTAAATTATTACCATGTGTTTTACTACACAAAATTGATTACATACTAAACAGGATATAGAGAAGGAAACAGACTTGCTACACAGTACAGTTACAGGACTTTTCCCTAAAGAGAGATAGGACAGCTCCTTTCCAGGGATCACCAAGAAGACAAGAAGCCTTTTTGATCGATATTTCACAGGATCACAAGCATGGAGCATTACAACACACATTTCGAAGTTGAACCTGCTAAAATTTCATAAACAAATAAACTACATTGAAAATGCCAGATTCAGTTATCTAACATTACCAGTTAAAAAAATAATTAAGCTTTTAAACACCCGTTCTTTTTCTCTGACTTTGCAGAAACCTTGCACAGAAACAGCAACACTCTACCAAAAGTTAAGAGATATTTCAGAATATAATTATAATTCAATAAAAATAATCAATTCACTACAAAAACTAATGCCTTTACTAGGCCAGCTTTAATTCTAGAGCTTAAAAGGAATTTAGCAATCCCTAGATATTTCTCACTGAATTATCTGAACACGATTAACCTAGGGAAAAAAGGTATGAAAGCCTAGTAATGCAGTCTGTCAAGTGACAGGGGAGATGTTGTGCAGGTCCCGAATTAACACTACACATTCACTTACTAAAACTACGCAGATAATAAAACTAATGTTCAAAAAAAGAAGAGCAAGCAAAAAAGAACACTAGGTACGCCCTTTTATTTCAGCCAACTTAAACTTAGACCTGAATGTATTACTTAAAAAACCCCAACAACTAAATTCCACTATAATATGTGAATTTTCTCCAGGAACTGTTACAATCTTCATAACCATTACCAGAATTCTTCAAAGCCCACAGTAAGTTACAGAGAAGGCTTTTATTTCCTTCTTTTAGCCAGGACAGGGACACAGATTAACACCCTGCACAGAATTTTTATCAGTAAGTCTCTGTACTACAGCTTGCAATTGCATTCTGAAAGAACACCAGAAAGTCTCCATCAAGAAAAAACTACGTGTAGGTTGTGTAATGAGGAAAAAGCATCTTACAAATACACCAGGTTACATGGTTATCGTTGGTTTATCTCTGGCCACATCCTAAACGTAGTGTGCACCTGCTTCAATGCCAAAGAAGCAGTTTTAAAAACCACTGTGTCTGTCCCAAGCCTGACCTCATTTTTTAGAAGTCTGTTTGTGACTCGCATGTTCTTCAAAATCAAAAAGGCAACTTCCATCCCCGTTCCCGTGAGCTACGTAAATCAATGGTGCAAAATGCTACCGAAATACATTTAAGAACCATTTCCCCTTCCCTACTCTTTTAAGCTCTTTTGAAGATCCGTGGCATAAGACAACCGAGCTGCAAAAAAAAATAATTAACTCTTTAGCAAGTGAAACTGCTGCATCATTTTTCCCGCGGGCCCCAGTCGCGCTGCCGGTGCAACGGGAACACGGGG
>NW_009954232.1:558213-562774 GCF_000747805.2 Chaetura pelagica | reverse complement strand
TGCCGCTGTGGGAGCGGTGCCGCTGTGGGCGCGGTGCCTGGGGCGAGTCAGCGGCTCCACTTGGCGTCCCTCGCCCTTCCGGGCCCAGCCGGCGCTCCGCTCAGCAGGGGCTGCCCCGGCGCTGGGATCCGGGCTGGGGCGGTGACGAGGAGGCACTAGAGAAGGTGACCTTTTCAGTCGTAGTGCGTTGCATAAAGCAAGAGATCTCTGGAATTCAGGATCTTGGCAGTATAAGGAGAGAGTTTCCTTCGTGTGTTTGTTGCGTTGCGCTTTGTGGAAGCCCTGACCTAACGTGCCGGTGACACGTAGCACTGACGTGCATACGTGAAATGTTGGTACCGTTTCTGAGACAGGTGTCATACCTGGCGGGGCCTGCAGTTACACAGGAGTTTCAAACGGAGAATGAAAGGTAGCTGCATTATTTCCTTCAGCTCTTCGGGAGTGGGGTTAGGGAGACATCCCATGGAAATGACAAGGTTTAGGTTTGGAAAATAAATTTTGTTTATCTAATTTAGTGATGATTTTTTTTTTCCAAGTTGAGATTCTAGGAGTAAAGGCTCAATATTTTTATGAAAGGTGGTTGTGGTGGGTTTTTTTCTGAAAGATGGTTGTCATTTAAAGGGGAATTCTTCGTGGAGGTTTTGCAGTCGGTGTCGTGCACAAGGTTAACATAAAATTCTTCCGAATGTTGGTAACCATTAACGTTGGCAAAGCTGGCTTTAGGATGTTCTCTTAGAATAAAGTGTTTCAGTTTCAAAGTTTTGTGGTTGAAACAGTATTCCATGTGCCGCTTGGAACTGTCCACGTGGAGCACAGGTGAGACTGAGCAGTGATACTGGGCCATCCCACACATCACACACTGGTTTTACGGTGGTGGGGCACATCATGAGACTGTTACGTGTGCAGTCATTCTGCATTAAGTATGAAAATGGCTAATATCGGGGTGTTCATAAACTTTCTGACATGTCATGCCACAAACTGATCAGAAGATGGTGTGGTTTTACTTCAGATTTTTAAGCATTTTCAAATACTTGCATAATTAGGCATTTTTAAAATAATTGCTGACAAGCCGTCAGTTCCCTTCAGTATTGATTAATGGAATAGATTCTTATTTGCATAAGTAATGCTTATAATGGACACTGATTTTTAACATACAGAGCAACTCCAAACAAGTGGAAAGAATTTAATTAGAATTGAAGGTATCATAACAAAACCAGGTTCTGTACATACTGTAATAAAGGCCATAGTGTTCTTTAGTTCTTGTGTTTTGAATCAAGTGTGCCGTAAAATGCACTTTTTCTCGTCAATTTAGTAGCTTAATACTAGGTATAGCAGGCTTGAAATTGTAAACAGCCAATGAGTAAGAGGAAAATGTGAAAAGATAGATGAAGTATATTGAACACACATGACGTGTGCGAGTTAAGAATGGTGTAATGGTGCAAGCGTAAGCAAGCTCAACAAAATTCCTGCTCTCCATTAATAGGCTGGCTTTACAAGGAGGAGGAAAGATCTGCAAGATTTAGCCCATCTCTTCAAACTGCTAGTTTCATTCTGAGGAAGGAAATCTATGCTGCCCTGGATGCTGGGGGTGCAATCTGAAAAACTAAATTCAGTGAGCAAGTGGAAAATGAAGCACAAGATGGCACAAGGCACAAGATGTCAAGTGATTTGACCAGTCTTAATTTGGATGGCATACAAAATATGGAGTTTAATATAGAGAAATAAAAATTAATGAATCAGGGAACAAGGGAGCAATTTTAAGCATATGTGCCAGCCAGAACAATCTGCCATATGCTGGTTAGGGAAAGCATTAGGAAAGTATTTTGGAAATATCACTGAAATCATGAGTCTCGCTAATACAAATGGTAAACTGAATACTCAACGGTAGCAAGTAACACTGAATATGAGCGGCTGAGACGGTGGATGTCATCAGTTATGACTTTGGATTTCTCACAGATCTTCTTGTGAGTTTGAGCATTCATAAGCTTTGATATGTTGTATATCCATACCAAAGAATTGGACTGGAAGATACATGTCTGAATTTATGTATGTAGTTGGGTTGCAGTTACTGAGGAGGAAACTAAATAGCGGGACTGGGGGGGAACCATACTAGAAGACTGGTATTTTGGAATTAGAAATGTACTGGGACTTCAGGTTTTCCGGGTTGTTTTTGCTCGCTAAGGGAGAAACTAAGAGCTCAGTTGGATCTAGTATCAGGTTGATTTATAGATACTGTATTTCAGAAACAGAATGGGTGTGGGTTGTGGTCTGAACTCTGATTTGAACCAAGAGTGTGCAAGTCAGCACACTGATGTGTGGAAACATTATTTTCTAAAATTATGAGGCAGTAGTATCTGTATCTTGCTTTTGTGGACCTAGAGCTGTTAGAACTGGGTTACTGGAAAGTCAGGATTTCATGAAGATAAACAAAACAGCAGACTTCTCTGCATTCAAGTCTTTACCTCCTTAAAATGTTTAGAGATATGCAAATCAAGAAAAAGTCGCTATTCTACAGCATTGCATATATTCTGAACAGTATGTACAGATTTTAACTACTTTTTCAAATAGTTTATATTAAATGCACCTTAATTCCTCTTTAAAAAAAAATGTTGGGCTGCCCTCATGTGGTTAATTTGGTCATTTAACATGCACTTTAAAGAAGAACTGCAAGTTTTCTTTTTTTTTTTTCCTTGAAAATAATCTGCACTATTAGGGTTTTTTTTCTTTGTGAAATGCTGCTGATTCCTTCTGAAAGTTTGGTGGTTTTGCTTTTTTTAAGAAAACATAGCAACTCCCATTTCCTTCTAGTCTTAAAACCAGACTCACTTGGTTTAGCTTGATTCTGTTGATTCCAGTATATAACATCTTAGAAGAATTCTCCACTACACAGAAGGAAAAGATAAAGAACATAAGCATATACCCTATATGTCTGCAGCCCATTTTGGTTTCCTTAATGCATTTTTTAAGGAGTAAGCCTATTCATGAAAGTTTGTGGATTAACTAAGGGTTTCTGGGTTTACTGCTTTGAACTGTTGGCAAACTGCAATACAAGTTACAGACATTGTACATTTTTGCCACATAAATCTCAATAAAGTTCTTCCACACTGAGATAGCTTTGTCTTATTTGTCTTTGAAAATGCACTGTCTGGCTTGAGTAGTAGGAAAACAAGTATATTAAATAAATGCCAGGCTTCTTAGTGCAGCTCCAAAGGGAATCACAGGAGTGTTGTATAATTAAACTGTTCTGACATTAGTGAGGAGGTTGGCTCAAGTATTCAAAGATTTCTACAGTTCCATTTTTCTGTTTACTTCTTTTAATTACGTCAAACCCAGCTGAACCCCTCCCCCAAATATCACACCATCAGGTCTGTAGAAAAAGTAAAATAAAATAAAATAAATAAAAGGTTTTAGGAAGCTGAAACTTCGTAGTGAGCTAGAGAAGGCCATAGAACAAAATCACAAAAGTGTTTAGTTGTATCTCTGTTGGGACCCCTACCTTCTTCCTGATGCAGATGTATTTGGACTTTGTTAATAGTGCAACACGAAGGGTTATGTACCTATTTGCACTTGGGGTGATTTCTGAGAAGGAATTTGGATGTGGAAAATGCTACTCAAAATTCCTGCTATGTTCACACTTGTATCTGGGGAATAAATAACATTTCCGGTTTACAAAATGCCAATTACTCCCTCTTGCAGCACAGTGAAGCTATGTGCTGTGTGTAAGCAGCAAGAATGGGTGACATCGATTCTTCCAACTTTTTGGTTAAGAGGTAGAGGTAATTGTAGTAGCAGTGATGAGAAGGAGGTGGGGGAGAGGTACTTATGCCTGTTTTTTGCTTGGGTCAGTGTCCTGGTTTGAGCCAAGATGAAGCCACTTTTATTGATTTATTTTTATTTGTATTTTTTTTCCCCATCAGTAAGCTCTCTTATAAGTAGCAGTAAATGTTCCAGCTTGGACTGATAACAAACACTGGAATGTTTATGCTATTGCTGGGACTCCAAGGTCACATCTTTGCTCTGCTGGCTCAGATGCTACTGGGAGATCTATGATCCCCCTCTCCCCGTAGGAGGCTGAATTAGATAGACAGCAAAACTAGCCAGAGATATTCCATGCCATATATCTTATGTAAGCTCAGACGAAGGTCAGAGATCACAGAAGACAACTTCCTTCCGTCCTTATTTCCTTCTGTCTATGGCCAGCATCCAGGGAGGACTCCGTCCATCCATCACCATCGACCCCCAGGCTGGAGCTCTCCTGACCCTCATCACTCTGTGCTTTCTCCAACAGCTCTGGGACTTTTCAGGACTGTTCACAGCTCAGGAGATGCTGTGGGAGTTGCTGGGGGTGGGGGGAGGCAATAGGGGTTTTGTACATCTCCTGAACATGTTTGTGTATAATTGTATATATTTTCTTTTATCATTAGTGTTTAATTAAAGCTGTGTAGTTTAGTTTTAATCCAGCCAAGTCTCTCTCCTCATTCTCTCTCTCCTTTCCTACCTGGGTGGAAGGGGCAGGGGATCGAGAGCGTTGCTGTCAATGCTGAGTCAAACCATGACAGGC
>NW_009954232.1:537366-558191 GCF_000747805.2 Chaetura pelagica | reverse complement strand
CATGTCATACTCTTCCCTCCTCATCCTGAGTTGGGGTAACCTTGTAGGAATTGTTGCCTGGTGAAGGAAAAGACCCTACAGTTCAGGGAATGGGCTGAATAAGCTGCTTTCTGCCAACATGAAGATGGGGAGGGAAATTAGGCTACAAAAATTAAATTCAAGTGCCAAGGAACATACTATGGCATCGAGACTTGCATGGTTAGTTTTTTCTCTTCTTTAGCCTCCTTATTTTCAGAAGAGGGTAAAACTTACTGTATTTTGACCTGTGCATCAGCACCAGATTCTCTGGAAAGGCAGTCCAAGTCTAAGCAACAGCTCTAATGTCTCTTATTTTCTCTTTTTAATTGATGAATTAGTATTAGATTTGAAAAAATTCTTAGAGGACTGACTCCTACTGAAATTATAGAAAAAACAAAATTGGTAATTTGTTGGTAGATATTTGCCCTAAGAATCTCTTGATGAGAAAAAAAGAAGCTACTGAGAGTCCTGAGCATGTTAATGTTTGAGGTTGGCACCTTTATGGAATGGGGAGGAATTCCTGAAGAATCACAGCTTTCTTCAATAGCCAATAGAGCAAGCTAAAAAAAAAGAAAAAAAAGTGTTCTTGCTTGCATATATACCATATATGTATATGTGATATCTTTATGCTACAGGCAATAGTTTAACTTTAGGTAAGCTGTTAACACTGCTGGAGCTGTAACTCTTGTCAGTTGCAGAAACAACCATGAGTGCACACCCTGTATTCATAGGACATAATTCTACTCACTGTTGCATTTCATTTAAGATTTCTAAAAGTATGATGGAAAATGGACTATTTTAGAAACAGTAATTTATTCACTTTTTGCAAGTTACCATGGCATTTTTATGTTGTTTAAAGACAAGAGTTTTGTGGGTTTTTTTTTCCCTTGCAAAGCACACTGAGATTTTCTATTATTTTCAAATAAAATTTAAACATCCTTTATCCTTATGTGGTCACTCAGTGTACGGCTCACAGCAAACACTTTTGGATGACAGACTGCAATTTTGGGCGAGAGAAAGAAAAAAACCCACACATTAAGAAGTCTGTGATTAATAAGAGTATTGGGGATATAATTAAATTAAGAATGTCACATACAGTGATGCTAATACTGTATCTCTGACATTATTATTTACAAGTGGCTCAGACAAGATTAGTGTGACATGAATGGGCTAATAACTTGCTGTGCAGTCACTGCTTTCTGGTTAGTTGCAGATTTTACCTAGCAGTGACAATGTGGAGACAAAAAGATAGAAGAGCTGGTAATGCAGTTACATTTTTACAAGTTGTATAGAGTCATCCATTGTAGTAATGTGAACTACGTTTCAAATTGCAAAGTTATTAGAAAATGAGTGTGAATTATTTTATTTCAGTAAAGCTGAATTTCGATATATTAATTGTCTTGAAATGTTAGAAGAATTACATACACATAATTTAGTAAAACTTGGATAGGAAAGTTCCAGTTTTGCAAAAGGACTGGGTTCCTGCAGAAAATTTCATCAGTTTAGACCAGCTTTACTTTTTATCTTGGAGACATTGGGGAAAAGTTGATTTTACTGTGGAAGTTTTGTTTTGAAGCAGGTGAAGTGCTGGAAGAATGCAGAGTGAAGAGGTGGTTCAGGTTGCTGATAGGAAGCAGCAAGGATACTCAGAAAGTGGCCTATACTGCAAGAAAACAAACCTCATTCTCTTAGTGTGGCGATCAAAACAATTTGACCATTTAAGTGTCTTGCTTTCTAAATTCTTCTTACTTTCTCAGGTTTTCTGTTTCAAATTCCTCTTTACTTAAAGCCTGGCACAGTGTGGTACTCGTCCCTTTGTGTTCTCAGCTCCTCTTTGCCTGCATTACTTACCTGTAATGACACTTGCCTTTTGCTTCGTTTTCTGTCCTTAGCCACTGTTTTGTCTCCTTAAGTATTAATATAAATGTTATTGCGTTTTTATTCTTGGAACAATCTATTTCTTCCTGTATGATATTTTGTCCTTCCATCTGTTATGGAAATTCATTATTTCATCTCTTTTCACAGAGGTAGCCAAAAATCCCATTTACTTTCATGCTGATATCCTTCCTGCAAAAGTCTGTGAGTTCCTTTGGCCTCTGACATGTTTGTTTCTGGAGTGCATTCTGCAAAAGTATCAGATACTACTGGTATGTTAAGAATATGTAAGAAGGAATGCAAGGACAGGAGACTGACCAGGAGCAACCATGTTGGGAGCAATGATTTGTGTACAATTAGACCTCGGAGGAGATGGCAGACAGTACTGAGAAAAGCACCCATCAGATGGGAAACCTTAGGTAAAGGAAGGTCATGA
Organism: Chaetura pelagica; assembly: GCF_000747805.2. Classification (NCBI taxonomy): domain Eukaryota; kingdom Metazoa; phylum Chordata; class Aves; order Apodiformes; family Apodidae; genus Chaetura; species Chaetura pelagica. The sequence goes on along the minus strand of NW_009954232.1, from coordinate 555,862 downwards.
GTAAGTTACTGTAACTTCACAATTGATTTGAAATAGGTCTTCTCTTTCATCACAAGATGCTTATTTGTTCTGAGATGAATTCCTACTTCCTCTTTATAAAGGAAGTAAATAATAGGGTTTTATGCATAATTATAGCTTATATAGCTTTTTGTATAGACTGTATATGTGCGAGTCACATTGTGTTAGCACTCAAGCTCGACATTTTGAAGAATGCAGCCAGTGGTTGCTTCATATAATTTAAATTAACTAGTTTACCACATTTGAATAACAATTCTTTTCCCACTAGATGGTGGTGTAGTTTAACTGAAATCAGCACCAAGATCTCCTTGACACAATCCTGTGGTAAGAAATTAAGGGTCAAGAAGCTTTTATTTATAGCAGTTGAACACCTGCTTTGGAACACACAAATTGAAGGATTTCAAATTTATGGCTTCCCACAACAACCATGACTTGTTCCTGTTTTACATACTTTGGCATTTTTGCTCACAACTTTTATTCTTGAACATATAAACCACTTTATTCTTTTTTTTACTCTTAATTTTCTCCACAAACAAAAGTATGCTGACATTTTTGTTCACTTCCCGTTTTCTTTCTTTCTTTATAACAAAAGAATAAAACCTAATAAAATCTAATACCCTTTCACCTGTCATTCTACGTAGCAATTGATAAGCATCAAAGCTTCAAGAGATGATTGTGATCAAGAACTGTCTAGAAGGATTGGGAAGCTAGCCTCAATAGTACATTTCTCTCTTACTTAAAAATTGTGTTGATGAGTAGGAGCAATTCATCAATGCTACATTTTTCTGGCAGTTAAAACAATCTATTCCTGAAATAAAATAGTTTGAATGATTCATGGTCCTTATGGACCATGGACCAGAACTGCAAGTACTAGAAAGGGTTGGTTTTTTTTAAATTTTGCCAGTCGATGGAAAGAAGTAAGTTTCCCTGTTTTACAAATTCGATTTTCTTGGAGTTTTGTGAAATTATCAATTCCAGAAAGGTCTGAGCCTATTAATAGGTGTGTTTTTTTTCCACTTCCCTGCTTCCCTTTAAAATACACTAAATAGTTTTAGGTATCTTAGAAGGAGTTCTTAACGAGATCCTACCCCTGATTTGCTCGGGAAGCTATCTGCATTTCAGTGTATACCCATTCATCACACTTTAATGATGTCTTCTTGTTTTATTGTGTCTTATGCCATTCTTATTGCCTTGTGCACTTGCCCTGAAAGTCATATATGCTCACTCTCCTGTGAATCTTTCCATAGCCTCATGCTTTCACGCAGCACTCCGTAGCTTCTTGGCAATAGTCATTCACCATCACCATCATTATCATCATTATATTTCCAGCACCATGTGGTAGCTCTCATCCTCCCATCAGATGTTAGCTATTCCAGCTTAGTATGGCTATTATGTAGTCCTCCACTGTTGTTTGTATTTGCTGTCCATCTTTAATGTCCAATACATGGCATACCTTGTTTTTAATACTAAGGAGATTTATATCCCTGAAGCGACATTTCTTCCCTTGTAGCCAGTATGTTTCCTACTGCTAAATCCATCTTTCAGACAAGAAGCTAATGACTTGCAGTCATTCAAGCAGAAAGTTTATGTAACTGTGCTTGCATTTTTTCTCTAATTTGGACATATAGTCAGAACAATCACAATTAAAGTGACTGTGTGAAAGGACAGTAATTGCGTATGCAAATTATGCACACAATTGAAATAATTTTTCTGAAGATTTAAGCTTAAAATCATTCAGTCCTTCTCAGACAATTAGAGGTGGTGACAGTCCTCTAGCAAAATTCAAAAGTATGAAATGATATACCTATTACCTATTTCTCAACTGTAGAGTCAATGGAATATATTCTATGTCCTTTATCTCCTGCTCCAAACTGCTACTTGTTTTTGTTTCTTTGTAGTGGTGATTATAGTTCAGTGGCAAGTAATTCAGTGTTCAGTGTACAAACATTTGTAATACATCATGTAACACATATACACATATGATGTTTTGTGAAGTTTAAATTACATTTATTAAATGTAGTAAAATTCTTAAATAAAGAGCATTAAATAAAGCACCGTCAAGCATATGTTTAATCATGGCAAAATCTGTTCTTCCAGTTAAATGGTTTTCACTATTTAGTTGTTAATGATTATAGATCCAAACCATTTGAAAGGATCAAATCCATCTTTAACTTTGAAATTCTACTTATTCTGCTTCATGGGAAAGCAAAATTTTGCCAGATGTTTCAAATGTCATTACTGAAAAACTGTCCAAAATTAGGGGAAATTTTAGCCCAGTTTTCTTTTAAAATATGTATGAACTCCTGAAAAGTAAGGCTAAGAAGAAAAGCATTCATTCAGCACAAGGGTAGGACTGCTGCTAACACGGCTGTTTAGATTTATCTGCTGATTATTTTTTCTAGAGTATTATGGCAACTCTCATCTTAAGATGGCTGGCTGTAGAAGACAAAGGAGACACTCTGATGTTCAAGCATCCTGTTGAGTCACTAGAAATGGGGGAAACTGAAATGCTTGTTATTAAATTTTATGAAACTGGTGGTGTCAGAGCCTGTTCTGCAATTTGACATATGGTACATCCATGCATAGTGTTCTACAAAACTTAACATCACATGGCTGAGTTTTAAAATCCATTTGTCTCTACTGTCACCACCATTTTTTTTGTTCCAAAATCATCATAAGCAGTTAGCATTGTTATACTTTCAACAGCATCACCTACATACAGAGAAATCCTAGGCCAGTTTTCCTCTCCTTTTTCTTGGATAGCTTCATTCTGGAGCAGTGCAAGTGAAAGCAAAACTCAAGAGCTTGTCAGGAGCTGTGAAGCTAAGTTTGTGCTACGATGAATCACACGACAACAGGCACATTTTTGGCTTGGCACCTTTTTCATATGGCATTGAAAAGAAAAATCAATGTGCAGCTTAACGTGGCAGAACTTTCTACAAGCTTTGTGTATTTTGGTGACGAATTGTGTTCACTTCAGGCAACTAGTGATGAGGGTGTATACCCAAAATCTTGCACCTCTGGACTTCCAATGTTGTTGCATTTGCATCAGAAGTTGCTGCACTGACAGAACAAATAAAAATCTTGACTCCTTTTCTTGAACTTCACAGAGCATCATGTTTGCAAAAATGAGTACCCTTGGGGACAGAGAAGTTTCCTCCCAAAATTTCAGAAGAAAATACTATGCTAGCAGGGAACTGGTTACAGCTTCCCAGATTTCTGGATTATTTCTTTTTCTACTTTGCACCAGTTGGAAACAGTTGCTGAGTAATAGGTTCCTGTGTACTCTGGCCACTTCTCATATGTGACAAGCTTTCTTTAGGTTACCTATGTATCCACTGTGCCATGTGGTCTGTGAGGGATGTCTGTGTTCCATTCTGTGGTGAGATGACCAGCTCAGCAGGTAAATGGAGAGCAGTGGATGTTGTATACCTTGAAATTAGCAAGGCCTTTAACAGTCTGACCAGTGCTTTGACTGCCTAGAAGTCAATGCTAGACACACCAAGGCAGAATGTATATGGGTAAGGATAAAAGGGAAGGCCAATGAGGCTGATGTCCTAGTGGGTCTGCTACAGACCACCTGACCAGGATCAAGAGTCTGACAAGATGTTCTTTCTACAACTTGGAAATGTCTCGCTTTCACTAGCCCGTGTTCTTGTGGGGGACTTCAACTTACTAGATGTCTGCTGGAAGTACAGCACAGCAGAAAGGGGCCAATCCAGGAGGTTTCTGGAATGTATAGAAGATAGCTTCCTGCTGCAGCTGGTAGGTGAACCTACCAGGGGTAGTACCATGCTGGACCTACTGTTCACAAACAGGGAAGGGCTGGTGGAAGATGTAATGGTTGGAGGTTGTCTTGGGCACAGTGACCCATGATACAATAGAATTTTCAATATGTGGTGAAATTAGGAGAGTCATCAACAAAATCTCTACCTTGGACTTCCAGAGGGCTGACTTTGGTCTCTTCAGGACACTGGTTGGGAGAGTCCCTTGGGAAGCAGCCCTCAAAAACAAAGGAGCCCAGGAAGGCTGGGCTTACTTTAAGAATGAAATTATTATGCAGGCACAGGAGCTGCTGTCCCTGTGTGCCAGAAAAGGAGCTGCCGGGGGAGAAGACCGGCCTGGTTGAAGAGGGAACTATTACAAGAACTCAGAAATAAAAAGAAAAAAATAATAAAAAAGAAAAGAGTGTATCAGCTTTGGGAAAAGGGGCAGGTGAATCAGGAAGTATTCAAGGATATTGTAAGGGCATGTAGAAAGAGAATTAGAGATACAAAAGCTCAGCTACAACTGAAACTAGCTATCCCTGTAAAAGATAATAAAAAAAGCTTTTATAAATACATTAATAACAAAAGGAGGGTCAGAGAAAATCTTCATTCCTTATTGGATGAGGGGGGGAACTTAGTAACAGGAGAAGGAAAAGGCTGAGGTGCTTAACACTTTCTTTGCCTCAGTCTTTAACTAAAAGAATAGCTACCCTCAGGACAACTGGGCTCCTGAGTTGGTAGGGAGGGATGGGGAGCAGAATCCTCCTTCTGTAATCCAGGAGGAAGTAGTTAGGGACCTGCTGTGCCACTTAGATCCCAACAAGTCCATGGGTCTGGATGGGATTATCTCAACCATTGAGCTTCAAGGGTGGTGGTCACTGGTTCAAAGCTCACCTGGCAGCTGGTTTTAGGTGACATGCCTCAAGGATTGATGCCAACCATGCTTGCCTTCAGCAACAACTTGGTTGACTGGATAGAGTGCATCCTTTGCAAGTTTGCAGATCATATGAATTGGGAAGAGTGGTCAGTGCACTGGAGGGCAGGGCTGCTGTTTGAGGAACATTTTCAGGCTCAAGAAATGGGCTGTCAGCAACCTAATGAAATTCACCAAAGACCAATGAAGAGTCCTACATCTGAAATGTAATAAGCTCATGCAAGAGCACAGGGCAGCACTGGCTGGCTAGGAAGCAGCTTTGTAGAAAAGAACCCGAGGTCTTTGTGGACAGTTGCATATGAGTCATCATTGTGCCTTTCTGGCAAAGAAGGCCAGCTGCATCTTGGGCTGTGTTGCGGGGGGTAGACCACAGGTGGAAGGAAGTGTTCATTCTTTGCCTCTATCTGGCAATTATGCGACCACATCTCTAGTGCTGTGTAGAGTTCTGGGCTCTCCAGCACTTAAGAGGCTGACATACCAAAGGAAGTCCATCAGAGGACTATTGAGATGCTTAGGAGGCTGGAGCACATGGTGTATAAGGAGAGGGTAAGAAATGTATTTGTTCCATCCTAAGTAGAGAAGGCTAATGCAATGGAGGGAATCTTTTTGCTGTCTATGACTACCTAACAGGACGATGTTGAGAAGACAGGCTAGACTCTTTTCAGATGAGCACAGGGTAAGGACAAGAGGCTGTGACCAGACATTACAACGTGGGAAACTCCTAGTGCAAAGGAAAAAACTTTTTGCCCTGAGAGTTTTTAAATGCTGGAGCAGGTTCCTGGATAGGTTGTGGAATCTCCATCCATGGGGATCAATCTTGACTGGCCATTGCCTTCAGCAGCTGAATCTAAATGGAACTGCAGTGAGTAATTGGTTGGTGTAAATGTTCCCCAATGGTTTCTTCCAACCTAAATGATTATGTCTAAGGGATTCATTACATGGTAGTCATTGAATGCATGTGGTCTAACACCAGTAAGCAAAATCTATCTCTCTTTATTCATAATTTTGAAGTAGAAGGTACAGATCAATTGAGTTTGGTTTTGAAGGGGACAATATAAAGAAGAAACAATTAAAATGAAATAATAAATGAGTTATCAATTTTCATTTGTACAGTATGTTACGTGAGCCTTAGAAGGGCAGGAACAGTATTATATTTATTCCACGTTTTCTGTGTCTTCTCAGTATTTCAGTTGATATCTTCTTTTCTCTCATGAAAACTTCGTAGGATCTGCATTCTCATTCGTGTTGCAGATAATCATGTCATGTAATTCTTTGTATACACCAGTGGTGATCCATCTGAAACCCAGACTCATTGCTCCTCCTGGTGTAACTGGAAGATTTTTCGATAACTTCTGATTCCCAAGCTAATTGTTGTTGATTTTGTTGTTATTGTTATTATTATTATTATTGTTGTTATATATTCCTATTGCTGAGAGAAGTTCATTAGAGTTTTTTGAAGGCTCATCTCCAGTGAAGAGATGAAGTTATTTTATTGAAGCTAAACTGTCTGAAGTTAGGAACTGTGTAAATAGATGGTATAAGCTATAGATCAAATGCTTTGATTAACAGCTTAGCAGTTTCCTTATTGAATTGAAGTCTGTTGGTACGTCCCTGCTCTGTTACTAACTTGAAAATTAACAGGCTTTGATATTTCCCCCTCAGACAGTCCAATATTTAAAGCTTAAACAAGAAAGGTTTGTATGTAGGTAATAATCAGTTAGAGGATCATCTTTGTTCCCTCAGGCTAATGCTCCAGAAAGGAAGAGCAACAAGACAAAACCAGTCTTCTGTGTATACTCAAGTCTAGTCTGATTTCAGATAGGTTGACTGTTGCACATTGATAATTGATCTCTTCCTAGACTTTCTTGGTTTTCTCTCTCATAATGATTTTTTTCCCCAAGAAGTTATATATTTCTTGTATCAAATAATTTTATTCAGAAATAAATGCTAGTTATAGTGACATCATAGCATCCCTATGGGATTAAATACACAGACAATTCTGGGTGAAGATGTATAAATCGTGCTCTCGGTGCCACTGTCAATATGGTTAATGGAGATATTAAACAACACTGGTCCCAGCACTGACCCCTGAGGGACACCACTTGTCACTGATTTCCATTTGGACCTAGAGCTGTTGACCACTACTCTCTGGACATGACCATCCAGCCAGTTCCTTATCCACTGAACAGTCCACCCATCAAACCCGTATCTCTCCAATTTAGTGAGAAGGATGTTGTGGGAGACAGTGTCAAAGGCATTATGGAAGTCTAGGTAGACAACATCCACAGCCTTTCTCTCACCAACCAGGTGGGTTATCTTGTCATAGAAAGAGATTAGGTTCATCAAGCAGGACCTTCCTTTCATAAACCTGTGCTGACTGCACCTGATCACCTGGTTGTTCTGTACATGGTGCTTAATGGCACTCAATCTTCTCCATGACCTTCCCTGGCACTGAGGTCAGACTGACAGGTCTTTAGTTCCCTGGATCCTCCTTCTGGCATTTCTTGTGGATGGGTGCTACATTTGCTACCCTCCAGTCCACTGGGACCTCCCCAGTTAGCCAGGACTGCTGGTAAATGATGGAAAGAGGCTTGGCAAGTGCATCCTCCAACTCCTTCAGTACTCTCAGGTGCAGCCCATCTGGCTCCATAGACTTATGAATATTTAGGTGGTGTAGCAGATCACAGACTGTTTCCTCTTGGATTATGAAGGTCACATTCTGCCCCACCTCCCTTGTTTGTAACAGTTACCCAAAACCCAGTAGTATTTCCCTAGATAGAAGGGCTCTTTCCTGATTCAGAGTAAATGATATAAAAAGCTCGGGTAGGATGATGTTGGAAATGTTTTGAAGTTGAATGCCAAGTACATCATAATAGTCTTCTTAAATGCCTGTCAGAATTTCTTAGTATGAAACTTGGCATGAATGCCGGTGCCAGACCTTCAAACTTGTGTCAGCTTAAGGAGCTGACAGAGATTTGCCACATGCTCTTCCACCAGTTCACCTGGAACACTGAAGGCAATAGAAACTCTACTTGGTTTTTTGAAAAATAAATCTCTTTCTCAGTGTCTCGGTGTGGATTCCCAGCATCTGATGCTGTCCTCTTCTGTGGAGGCTCTGGATACAAATGCTTCTTCAGAATCATCAACAGTTGAATAATGGGAGGGAAACCTGCTTTATTTAGCATCTAAAGCTAACTGAGCAGCTTTACTGACATAGTTGTTTACATTACATTTTTAGCTCCAACGAGCATGTTCAAAAGCTTCTTCAAGCCGTACTGTTATGGTGCACCTAAAAGGAAAAGCCTGGAGATCAGTCACCCCAAACACAGAATCACCCTGAAGTGGTGTATAGCTGCCAATATCTGGTTTCAAGCCAGATAAAGCAATAAGCTTTACAGCACCAGTTTCTTTAGATATTTGTATTGTGTATGTTTCTAATGCAAAAGCTGACAGAGTGTAAGGTCCACTGAAAAATACATTCCTCATTACACCTCTGTTTTCTAAGGTCCTTACTAGGTGTAAGAGAAAGTTACATAACTAAAAGGGAAAAATCCTTTTCTAATTAAAAGGTAGTTAAATTGTTTAATATTGAAATTTATATGGAATTAAATTGGACAAAGGAAACTGATTAAATAAGAAAGTAATTGTAAGATTTAAGGTACCTCCAAAAGTGGGGGGGGAAATGCACAAAAATCTGAAAACCTTAGTAGCATCTAGTTAGAAGAAAAATAGGTTACTAGTGTAAAGATAAACTAACTGTAAATAAAGTAATAATAGTTATGTTGATGTAGTCTGTAAATGTGTTTAATGGTATTATTTGTTCTGGAGGTCTTGGGGTTTTTTTGTGTTATTTCTCAACCTGTCTGAAGTGTGACTGAAGGTTAACAAGGCATTCCTTGCCTGTAAAGAATCTGTGAAACCAGGACGTTGGACATCTTAACAAGTGGCCCAGATTCCCAGCACAGACTCTGCAGTGTGTAAAGTTTGTGGGCTTGTTCCCTTTGTTCCCTCTGGAGTAAGCAGGCAGAAAACAAGCGCTGAAAACATCAGGGGGAGCGAAGTCTTTGCCAGTGACTATTGATGACACTGAAGGGTCTCTGGCATGAGATAAGGTAAAGATCATAAATGTTTCTTTTTATTGCTTTTGTTTAACTCCTACAAGAAAGCTGGGCAGGGACTTTTTATAATAAACTGTAGAGATAGGACAAGCGGTAATGGATTTAAACTGGAAAAGGGGAGAGTTAGATTAGACATTAGGAAGAAATTCTTCACCACAAAGATAGTGAAATACTGGCAGAGGTTGCCCAAGGACGTTGTGGATCCCTCTTCCCTGAAAGTGTTCAAAGGTAGGTTGGATAGGTTTTTGAGCAACCTGATCCAGTGGGAGGTGTCCTTATCTATGGCAGGGGGGTTGAAACTAGATGATCTTTAAGGTCCCATCCAACCCAAAATATTCTATGATTCTATGATATGCAATTGTTCTTTTGGTCTGTCTGTACATTACTAACTATATTGTATTTACACATACATTTTAGTTTTAAATAACTTTTTGAAAATATTATTTTCACAGTGGTGTCCTGACAAATCAACTAAGTACTTTCAATAAAAAAAGAAAACTGGTTTTGTTGTTGTTGTTCACAAGTATTATGAAAGAAAGAAATACAATGTTCTAAAATAGTATTTTTGGTCTGTGTTTTTGTTTGTTTGTTTTCTGATCACTGCAAACAATTAAACCTATCTCAAATATGACTACAATTCTCTCTGTGTTTAATAAAAAATGTCGTTTGAACAGAAACTTCGTACATCAGGAGAAGGTAAGTGGTATAGTTCAGTCACTTCCAGTACTATAAACCATGTTATATTCTAGAACTTTGGTGGCTATACAATGCAGACTTTAGGCTCAGTTTGCAGAATGCATGTGTCTAGAATAAACTATGGAAAAGTTATTGCAATATGTTTATAAGATTTCTTACTACAAAAAAAAATAATAAAAATTTAAAAAAGAGGAAAGAAGAACAAACCCAAGTTGTTCTGCTATTACCATTAAAGTGATTAAATAATTTACACTGCAGAGATCCATTTCCAAACTCAAGCCATCAAACAAAACCGTTGCTTTTCAACACTGGGAGAGTATGTACACCTCCTGGCTTTGTTCTGGTTTGATGAAATGTGTCATTGATAAAAGAGAGTTCAAGCTTCCCTAAACCAATTAAAATGTTTTTGCCTCAGGTGGTAAATAAAAGCACATGATAGAACTAAAGCAGACTGGGAGAGTGGTAATCAGTACAGTAGTTCAGTATTGAACAATATTGAACACTGTAACAATAACACATAATAAATCATTTTGAAAGGTACATTGGATATATTTTTTTCAAGGACAAATAAAGTATACTCACAAGGATCAAAAGGACATCTTAGCTATTTTTTGGTTCTATTTTAGAAATTATTGATAGTTCCTTCTTAAAGTAGCTTTAGCTTGCTTGACTGCAAAATTTTTATGACAATATATTGAGTTATGGGTCAGTTAGGTGTAAATATGTTCTATTGAAAGCTTTTTTCCTCGGAAACATTATGCAACATCTTGATTTTTATATATTAAATAAGTTGATCTTATAAATGTGAGATGTAGTCAATCCACTCACGCTTGTGTCATGCAAGGCAAAGATAGAATTCAGCTTGTGTTGCTGTGCTGTGTTTTCCTTTATACAACTAATTCACTGAAAGAAAAATCATATGTTTTAGTGTAGAATTTTACTAAATCCATTACCGTATTCCTGGTAATTCCAGAAGACTCAATATTTCACCCTGAAGGATCAATAGGAATCCAAACTGTCCCTTCAAAACCAATTAGGTTCTTATGTGAGGGCTCAGATGCAGTTCCTTCACCTAAGTCCATGAAATACACCAGTTAATAAATAGAATGCCAAAATATGCTGAAAAAGCAATTAGTGTATGTTTAGAATATAAATCATTTCAGCAATGAGGCAAGGCAAAATTTACAGTAGAACTTTTGCATTCTGCCCTTCTTGAAACCAAACTTTATTTTTTCATTTTGATTAAATTACTTTTCCTCTACATCATGCTCTCAGATATGACTTCCTTTAACTAGATTATGCCCTATTTTGGAATAATTATTGCCCATTTTTAATAATAAATCAGTGATTTTGAGAAATATTTGCATATTAATATATCCATTTTAAAAAATGAGCTTATATTGTTTTTCTTTGACTTGTCAAAGTTTCCTTATTTGAATACAAGCATGTTAAAATATTCAGAGACCATGAGCACAAGCTGTTACAGAGCCCAGTTCTACCCCAGTCTCTGTAGTGGGATGAAGCTCTCCTTTTTTAAGCAAACAAATCTTTTACTTATATCAGTTGCTTGGCTAATGGCTAGAAATGTGATTTGCTTCCTCATAACCATTTCTGGAAGTTCTGCCATTGTAGAAAACAAGCTATACCTCATTGCAAGCATCATCAGTTACTCCTTAGAATGCTCTTTCCTGCCATGTTTGAGGATATCCTTCAGAGCTGTCCCAAGACAGTGCTTGAAGTCAGATGGCATTGAGGTTTAATCTGGCCCAAATATTGTCCATATGTATCTATTCATAATAATGTCACTGTTAAGCTACAAACAATGCTATACTCAGTGCTTCTGTTTAGGAAGAAGCTGGAATGAGATAAAAACAACAACCTCTTTCCTATTGGAAGATTTCTCTTTAGGCCAAATGAATTTCATATTTATTTACTGTCAAAAATTTACTACAAATATGTCAGGCTCTTCAGGTCAAAATGTAACTGGTATTCTGAAGGTAAACTCTGGAGGACCACAGATTAGCTACAACTTAGTTGAAGTTGACATGGAGTCACTTATTGTGTCAGGGTGCTCAGAGATCCTCTGGGAAGTGTCTTAGATTTAGGTTAAGCTCTCATTGGGCAGCAGTCTTCAGAAGACAACACACATACTGGAAATGGAAGTGAAAGTGAGTTTTATTAGCTTTTGCTACTGCTTAGGAAAGCTAAGACTGAATTTTCTCTCTTTCCCAAAGGACATTGGAAGTCAAGGACAGTAAATATCCTTCAAGAAGGCAGTTTGGAGACATTCTTGGTGCAGCACTGTACTATGTGGGATACCCTGCTTCTGTTATGCATTTGCTGACATCTTAAGATAAATATTTGCCTTCACGGGAAGAAAAGAGCAGCAGTAAAAATAAAATACATATCATTTGCACCTTTAAAGAGGCAAGGTAATACTCCATTTTTTTTTTTTTTTTGTGTGTTTTCAGTACCACTGCTTAAGGACCCGAAAAAGGGATGAACATTTCAGTTTTCTGTGTACTACGTTAACAAATGTAGAAGACAATCATTGTATCAGAGAGTTTATTAGAAAATTGCTATGTCATGAAAAATGTGGTAAATGACAGCAAATGTGATAAATGCCAAAACCAGAAAAGCAAGAAAATCTTTGCATGAAGAAAAAATACATTTATTAAATGTCTATTTTAGCATAAGCCTTAGTGTCTTCTGTATGTCCTTTTCCTTTTTACATATCTGCTTTATCTATTGACAATGTAGAAACTGATCAAATGATGAAAGAGAACTCCCAATATGGAAAAATAAAGTTCTTGTTTCATCATTCTTTTTCTCCAGTGCTTTGTTTAGTCTCATTTTAAAGGAACACCATGACAGCAAAGCCATTAATGCCTTCCTGTGTTTATTCCAAACTCTGAAATGCATTAAGGTATTTCTTATATTGGTTCCATATTTCTCCAGACTTTGAACATCAGACCAGTATTTTTTGTTTGTGATTATCCTGAGAAACTGTTCTTATGTCCTTCTAATATTTCTTGCCACCCTTTCTAGCTTCATGCATGGTTCGATTTTTCAGGCCACTACTAGTGGCCACCAAGTACTTGCACAGTCCTCTACAATGAAGCATGAGGAAAACATGTTGCTCTTTTCTGAGCAGTTACACAGATGTACAGTCCTAAAAAGATGTAAAGCTAATGTGAGCCATATTTAATGTACTTTTCTTTCAGCAGCAGTCATAGCTTCTCTGGCGCCAGTGCTCAATTCAAGCCATTTGTTCTGTCATGTGCACCCTCTGCCACTGTTCCAATAGGTTCCCACTGGTAAGCCAGGTCAGGAAACTAATAAAGACTGCAATTCTAAATTTATCTATTTTTGAGGTTATTTTTAGTATATAATCTGTCTGTCTAGCACTAGCAGGTGATTTGCTATTTCAAATGCTTTTCTGGTCTTCCATGAACGATTTTTGTACAAAGTGGTTTCTTGCACCTCACTCCAGCTGTATTTTGTTTACTAAAAACTGGAAAGATAAATAACCTGAATCTTAGAGATTCATAAGTAAAGTGCTAAGTATATGTACATTTTAAAAATACTTAGTCAGTGTGATTTCCTTCAATGCTTTATAGCGTAGCTGTTCTTATTTAACTGTGATGGTCTTAATTGTGCTGTATGTTCATTTTTATTTGTTCCCACTCATGCTCTCAGAAGACTGATAAAATATTACTGCTCTTACCATAATATATACACTTGAGAAAACACTTCGTTAAGCACTTCAAGCAATAACTGAGCATTGATTCCTCTGTTGGGCTACACATGTAGTGATTTTGCATCAAAACTTAGGAAACAGAAAGTCAATCCCAAATTGGTATTAAAGGTACACCCTAGTGAATCCACTCAGGGAGACAAGTGTCTCACCATAGCTCACTGTCTCCAAATGTTGTTGATCAGAGAGCCATCCCATGTAGGTAAGCCTTGCATTCTTCCTCTTTGATTAATCTCTCCAGTACTCCATTATTTTGTTCTCTTGATTCTCAGGACTTGGTAACCCCAAGCTCTGGGATGGAAAAAGGGTGGCTCACTATCTTCCTGTTTCCTCTCTCTTTCTGCATATGTCAAACCCCAGCAGTTTTAGAAAGCAGTTCAGTTCTTTTGTGCATTTGATGTCTGAAGAAACAGATTTATAAGCTGAAATACCTAACACATTTCTGTGCTTAGAAAAGAATGGAAAACTACAATATTGGCTTCATGCTACATGAAGTTTCACATGCTTATAGAATCATTCCACTTTAATCTTTACCAAAGCCTGTTTAAGAGCAGTACACATCACATTTTGCCTGTTCTTCACTGTTTTATGTGATTGTTATGGTGCTGACACCTTCCCTTTTCCTGCTACTCCCCATGCTGATGCTGCATTTGTTTTCTGCACAGGCCAGGCCTACTTATCTCCTCAGACTGGACTGCTTACTTAGCATGTGGGTGAAGAAAACGTGCAAACAGTAGTAAAAAGAATACTCTTAATGAGTCTATTATATATATATATATATAAAAATTGAGCAATTGGTCAATGAGATACTTCTTTTATGAGAAGTAGTTGAGGGAGTCTGGTGTCTTGATATCCTTTTTATTTATGAGTGCACAAAATTACAGGAATTATAAGCCACTTTTAGATAGCACTTGCCAAATACTTTTGCTGAACTTTTTTGGGGGCTACAGTACCAGTGTTGTTTCAGACATATTGTTGATTTATTGATTCTTTCTCCTCATGTCTTTGGTCTTTTTGCCTCAATTGCACAAGATGGTATTCTGCAAAAATCACCTGCATAATTGATGTGCCTTTGTTTGTCTGCCCTATGTATTTTCTCTTAAATTCACACAACTATTGCTTCATGTTACATTGTTCCATGAAGCAGTTCAATGGCATCTTACAACTCTCTTCTGCTGCCTACTAATAAAGCACTCAAGTGATCAATGTGGACCACTCCCTGTTAGATACATTAATCTAAGTACACAGTGCACAGTAGGGTGCATGGTTGGTTTGCTGGATTTAAATGTTTAGAGTAACTTAATTTTAACAGAAATATCTGGTGAAAAATGCATAAGGTGCTACAGGTGGAGCAAACATTAATTAATGGACAAGGTGTGTTACAGAGGTAAAATAAAGTAGCTTTTGTTTTTAAGAGAAAGACAAGAAGAATGAACAAAGGGAAGAGTCCCATGCCCTAGGAGATCCTAGCACATACTAATCCAGGCCTACTCAATTGAGAGATGAGACACTTGTGGTTAAGTGACTCCAGAAACATCTCACAGACACAATTTGTAAGTAGCTTAAAATGCCCCTTGTATCATATCTTAATTCAATTGAGAGGGGCATAGGTGAACAATTACCATTATACAACTAATCAGCTACTAAACTAATTACCATATCACGTGGGCTTTGTGATACAAAACTAATTTTTGTTAATTTTAAGCATTTTTAAGCCATGTACCTTTGCTATAATCTCTAATAATTTTTGCTGTTGCTGTTTAGTTATGAACTCTATTTTCCAACAGTTGACCAGGAGAGTCATAGAATCATAGAATCACAGAATGCCAGGTTGGAAGGGACCCCAAGGATCATCTTCTCAAACTTTTCTAGGCACTGCTGTAGTTTATATGAGGTGACTCAGCACCCTCTCAAGCTGAGATTTAGAACTGTCCAGTGTGGGGTAATCTACCACTTCCCTTGGCAAACTATTCCAATGTTTGATTGTCCTCATGGTGAAAAACTCACCTCTTGTGTCTGATTGGAATCTCCCCAGGAGCAACTTGTGCCCATTACCGCTTGTCTTTTCCATGTGACTCCTTGTAAATAGAGTCTTCATCTTCTTGGTAACCACCCTTGAAGTACTGGAACATGGTAATAAGGTCTCCCTGAAGCCTTCTTTTCTCAAGGCTGAACAAACCCAGTTTCCTCATATGGCAGGTCCTCCAGTCCTCTGATCATGCTTTTGGCCCTTCTCTGGACCCTCTCCAGCCTGTCCACATCCTTTTTGCAGAGTGGGGAGCAAAACTGACTGCAGTACTCCAGATGTGGTCTGACAAGTGCTGAGTAGAGCAGGATGGTGACTTCATATCTACTGGTGATGCCCTTAAATGGCTGTCCTGGTTTGAGCCAGGATAAAGCGTCCTTAAATGGCTTTAATGGCTGGACTGGCCACACTGCTAAGTGGACTGGAATGTATGCTTTGAAGCTTTTTTAATGTTGTGCAAAAATAAGCATGGCATTTGGGAAAGCATAACTATTCCAATATTATTTCATAGTGGGGTCCTTCTCCCTCAAGTCATACTCCCTTGAGAGAAATAACCTGAACTAACTCTGTAATGAAGGCTAATAGCTACTTTAATAGAACCTGCAGCCCTTGAATTTTATTACAGAGCTTTTACTCCTAGACTTTTCCACCTCACTTTTTTTTCATAGAGTAATGTTATTTTCAGGCTGGTGGGGAATGAGAAGAAAAATATTAAATGTTGATCAGTTGTTTTCTTCTTTCACTTTTATTTCCATTCTCAACAGTACTATGCAATAACAGGAGTATCACTCTGGATTTAACCAGTAATTTTTGATGTAAATCCAGCTGTCCCCAACATAAGTTCAATTCTTTTATTCCGCTCTAGGAAAAAATTATGAGCCTAGCACTCAACTCAAGTATCACATACAAGCTCTGTTTATAGAAATGTACAATAGCATGAACACAAACAGTAGTAACAACAACAAAAAAATGGCTATGCCATTCCCCCAAATTAACAGATTTTTTAATTATTATTATTTTTATTTTAAAATCGTGTACCAGGTATGCCAAGCAGTACTAAGTAGCATGAGAAAAACAAAGGAAATTGAGGAAATCCTTATGTATGTTTGGTAACAATAGCAACATAACAACAACAGCAATATGCTGCTTCCAATTAACAGCAGGGTGGTACTGAAAAATATTTCATTAATGCACAGGTAAAGGGGCTCCACTGCTAATCAGAATAAATTGCAGCATTCAACACAGAGCTGCTACAGGTCTTTAAGTTGCTTTTGCCTGGCTGTGTGGATATAGCTGAACATAGCTTAATACATTTTTTACATGATGTAATTTTATCCAGCTCATACAATGTCAGGGTAGTAATAATGATATTCTAATATTAATGCAAGCACAAGGTATACATATTGATGAATAATGGTCATATGTTTTTGGATCTCCTTGCCAAGTCATATTAAAATGACAAATAATTGCTATTGCTTCAGAGAAATGGTACAGGCTCTGTAGTCAAAAAGCACATTAGGGACCCACAGCATCCATTTGTTATCCTTTGTCAGAAAAACATGGTTCTTTAATGAAAGTGAATGAAAGGACACTGATTGAGGACAGTGACACTAAACCTCTTTCTCAACAGGAGCCATGACATGAGTATTAATAAGCAGATTGAAAGGTTAAGACTCAGCTTTGAAACTCTGGAAGCACAGTAGAATCTGAAATAACTCCCCCCTCATAGTATGAGGAAAATCACAGTGTAAAATGCATTGTATAAGCCTTCTGGCCACAGGAGGATATGAGTGGATGGAAATTGGTTCCCAGACAATTCAGGCAAATGCCATTTAAAATTTTAACCCAAATATATTTTTGTTAAAGTCTTGCTTTAATTCTCTGTCTTGATAAATGATCCCTTTCCTTCTCATTATCCCCTCCCTCTTTGCTCCCAGTACTATAAAAATGCTAACAAAATCAACCTGGGCATTTCCCAAGCATTTGTGAGAGTAGGTGGGAAAGAAAGGGCAAAAAATGTCCAGCCCAAGTAAGTATAAAATAGTAACCTGAGGTGATGCATTTAGTAAGAATTCAACATTTATGCTACCTGGAAAAATGAAGAAATGTCTTAGTATAAGGAAATCAAATTGATTCCTGAATGCATAATGCATTATGGTTATCACTTACTAATTACTGAGAACCTAGGAGAGCTAGTCAGGATCACAGAGGAGTCTGAAACAGGCTGTCCCTGATCCTGCTGAGTTTTGTATGCATGTGGGGTCCCACTGCAGGCAGTGGAGTGTGCAAGGGGCAATACCAATGTGTGTGTCTGCAGGATGGTGGCTGGAGATTCCATGTCTTTGTTGATAAGGTTTTGCCTCTCTGAAACTCTGTATGATCTGCACAAACTCTGTATGACCACGGTCTCTGACCATCTTTGCAGGTTTATGTTCCTTTTACAGTCCTACTTTTCTATGCACAGAAAATATATTCCAGGAATTTGATGGTTTTAGTGGCATAGGAAGAAGCCCTGTGATGTAAAAATATATCATTTTTTCTCCATGCCAGTAGCAAAGCTGGGCAAAATGCCCAAAGTTTTGAGGCTTTTGAATTCAGACACTCAT
Source organism: Chaetura pelagica (assembly GCF_000747805.2). Classification (NCBI taxonomy): domain Eukaryota; kingdom Metazoa; phylum Chordata; class Aves; order Apodiformes; family Apodidae; genus Chaetura; species Chaetura pelagica. The sequence goes on along the minus strand of NW_009954232.1, from coordinate 537,940 downwards.
TCTGTTCATCACAAAGTTCACAATTAGATTTCAGTATATTCAGACAAGGTTAGAAGACTAACTGAATGTCTTACCCCTACAGATCTGACAAAAATGGCAACCACAGCACATATTGCAGAAAAGTATTTAAATACAGATTAGAATGGTTGTAGTGATTCCAAATGAGTTTTAAATATTTGGTTTTAAATATTTGGTTTCTCTTTAGGCAAGGTTAATAATTATGTGTGCCAAGTCTACATCAGTAAATCAAGAGGACCTGGGACTATTTTCTGATGCAGAAGCCAACAGCATGGCATAACCCCTGTCCATATTATTAAGTGTTCTTAATCTTCAAACAGGTTGCCTCCATGCATGTTGCTGATAGAGACTATTTTCCAGCTTGTGTAACTCCTAAATTATGCTCAGGAGTTGGCTGAGACAGCTTGTTGAAACCAGGCAAAAATATATAACACACTTTTCTAATAATTGCATTATAGAGAACTTCCATTATTCACTGGTTCTCTTTTGTTTACTGGTATATCTGTAGTTAACAGACTGGTAACATGGATTTCTTCAGTGAACAGTAATTGAATCA